>NW_007249689.1:0-28363 GCF_000164805.1 Carlito syrichta | reverse complement strand
GATCCTTCCGCCTCAGCCTTCCAAGTAGCGTGAATTACAGGCATGCGCTACCACGCCCGGCTGATTTTTTGATTTATTGTAGAGATGAGGTCTCCCTGCCCAGGCGGGTCTCGAACCCGCGGGCTCAGGCAATCCACTCACCTCAGCCTCCCAAAGGCGCGGGATTACAGGCTGAGCCACCGAGCCCGGCAAAAAATTAAATTTTAAAAAAAGAAAAGATATTCATTCATGTTTTATGATGTCACTACAATATCTAGACCTTATTATGTGAGAAATATAGGATACTGAGTGAGAACAGAGTTAGGAAGTGAGGCTAACAGTAACAGAAAGTGAAACTAATTTGACGAATATTTTTTCTGTTGCTTCAGCAGAAATGAAAAACAGCTTCTCCAGTGATCAGTAAACTTTGTTAAAGGAAGTAAACTCAAATGATATTCTTATTACTAAATCCAATACATTGCAGAATCCCACTCATGTTTTCTTATTTTTTAATTATTTTTTGGAGGGAAAAAGTTGCATTTTAAAGGTAAATTTCTGGGACGGGTATATTATATACAAAGGATTCCTTTATTTCTCTTTGGGAAATTTATTTGGGAACGAGTGAAAGTTATGAGAAATGTAGGATTAGTGTTTTGGCTAGGAAATGCAAGTCCTTTTCCAGTTGTTGTCCTTCATGGCACCTGAACATGTTGCAGTTACAGTGTACCTGTTAGGGGTTGGGAAAAGATTTGTGCAGTTTCACTTCCGGACCTTTCTGGTATGAAATGTTTTTTACTTCTCAGAGCTCTTTGCTTCTTTAGTAATTGCAGTATATTCAGAAGAGGATGAGGTTGCATTCACTCAGGAAACTACAATCTTTTTTCTGAGATCAGCTGCATCGGAGAAGTGCTGCACGATGCATGTACTTTACAGCTTAGAGTATTGACTATGAAAACAGAGGTGCCAGGTTTAGTTCCTAAATATGCCTGTTCAGGAGAGTCAAAGGTGTTCTTTCATTTAAAAGCCTTTTTTCCAAGATATTAGTAATGGTGAAGTAGCTGATCAAGGAATTCAACTTAGTTTTAAAATTTTTCTGACTGAGCCATTCTTTCACATGGTGATGGTATGAGGCCATATTTGGATAATAGTGTTCCCAAGTTCTTTTAGGCACCAAATAATAGGAAAAGTTTTAAAACAAATGTGTACACTAGATAACGTTGGAAATGTCTACCAGGCAATTGGCTAAAAGCAAGAGAGGTGTTGCGAACTTGAGATTAATGTCTTTCTGATAGGGACCTTAGTGAGTTTATCTCAGCCTGGCTGCCCATTCTTTCATGTTGTCATTTTCATGTTGATTGCAATGAGTATTTTTAAGTTGCTTAGAAATTCAGCTTTATTCTATCTGGTTTTTATCTATCAGAAATAAAAAATAGCTCTTTTCTGATGATTGGGGGCATGTATATTCTCAGTATCCTTAGTGTTTAATAAGAGTAGCTTGATAATAATAGTAAGCATCACTGTCTTCTTCTAAAACGGAATCTTTAAATTTCCCAAAGACAGTAAGTACATAGTGGGGAACTCTAATTCCTTATATGCTGAGAATTTGCTGGAATTGAGAAGATTCTCCTTATAGGTGGGGTTGGAGGTCACGTAGCCTGCAAGAAATGGCATTGTTTCTGGAGAACCCCGTGCATCCTTGAATAATAAAGCATTTACTTCCCCATGCTACGTGCCTAGAACTTGGAGGATTCAAGGCTGTTGACTGAGGTCATACCTTGAACGAAGATGCAGTCTCTGCAATAAGTTGGAAGGAAATAATTTTAAGCGATTTCTCTCAATTGAGCAGACCTCCTTAGTTTGGATGACCTCCTGCCAGTTTAGCAACTTCTTGGCTAACAAAATAATGTTTGCCTTCAACGTCTAATAACACTTAAGATACACATGCTTGGTAGTGTCAAAGATGGACAAATTGTAGGTTAATATTTGGCTGCTAGTGTGGAAAGTTTGGTAGAATAAAACTGAGAGGCTGAATAAAGCCCTTGGCAGGGCTGTTAAAGCTGGAAGCGATTTGGTGCCGGAGTTGCTGTTGCACATCTGTGGACCACTGTGAAGCCCCTTGGTGTTTCTGTTCATCTGGGATCCCCTGAAGGAAGGGTTTTCTGGCAGAAACCCGGATGTGCAAAGCCAGTGTGCCCGGAGGATGTGCTGGGGAAGATAATGGGGGCCTGCTGTGCTGCCCAAGGATGTCTCTGCTGTCTCCTAGAATAGTCCTGATTAAGTCCGCAAGGGGCTTTCCGTACCATTCATTCTCGTTATCACACATAGACATCCTTCTCAGCTCAGGGGAAAGAAAGCTGGCTCATCTGAGTTGAGTTTATTTGTTCAAGGCACAACTGTTATGCCCTTTAAAAAAAAAATGCAAAAACCAGTTTTGAGTTTGTGGGAGGATCTTAGGTGCCGTATACTGGCATCTTCACCCAGTCTTCTTTCTCAACTCTGAAATCTTGGCCCTTTCAGAAAGGGTTGCCAGCAAGTGAACACACTTAACAAGGCAGTGATAAGCCTGCTACTGCCCCCGTTGGGGGGGTGGGAGGTAGGCAGTGCTATCGAGCTGGTTAGATTTGGAAATGTTTCTCAGAGACTTCTCGGCCCTGTGTAAAGGTTTTTCGCTTTTTTGTGTGCTTTTTAAAAAAAAACTCGAACGGTATCATTTTCCTGGAATTAGGTATATTTTTAACTTGCTCTTCCAGATAGGCTTGGGGAAGAGAAAAAGGCATCCTTGCCATTGTCTGTGAGAGCTTTAAAATGACGCTGGTAGCAGCTTAGGGATGGACGTAGCAGCAGGGATTGGTCTAAGATTCCACTCTTCTGCTAGTTAAATTGGGCCTGGAATCACTACAGAAATTCCATCCACTGCTTTGAGAACAACAGTCCCCAGCCCAGGCTTTCTACCAGGCAGTGGACTGCTGCCTTTCCTTGTTGAGCCAACTTCTCAAACTTGGCTGACTCCCCAGATGAGAAGCCAAGATTTCTGCTGATGGTCCACAGCCAAGTTCACTTACAATCCTCTAACCGAAATACTTGTCCATTTGAGTCCTTTCAGGGAGCAGTGAATGGGAGGGGGCAGTGCATTGTGTGGATGATTTCGGTGTTAGATTATCCTTGACTCCACCCCTCTGGTGCAGACCCATGTGAAACCAAGCCCGACTTCATTCTAGCTGTTTGAGACTTGCAGGGCTCTCCCAGAAGGAAAACAGACAATTAGAATTTTATTTGTATCAACAAGAGGGATTGTGGGTAACGTTGGTGTCACTGCTTCTGTGCACAGCACTTAAACTGGGAGGAGGGCCAGGAATGGGGGTGATTTAGTAGACAGGAGCACCACAGGCTCAAAACTGAGCGATTCATTTGCATGTAACCCATCTTAGGTAGTATATAGAAACATGGGAGGGGAAGATGCACGCCAGGTGCTGTCCCTTGGCCTTCCAAGCTCCTTAGGGTTAGTATCATCCTGACTTACCTTTGTACAGATGACTAGAACAGGGCTAGGTACTGAAATACGTTTCTTTCTCTCAATTGTTTCACACAGCGGTTAGAAAGCACCTGCAGTTTTCTTACTTTTACTGTTGTATGATACAAAGGTCTGACCTCTAGCCTCAGGTTACCTGGTGTTCCAGGCTTGCCTGCTCCCTCAGCTTCCTCATCATATCCCATCTGTCACTAGTTCAGTAAACATTCGTTTTACAGTGATTTCAGACTTAAGATTAGGACAACATTAGAAGTGCTCTAAGTGTCTGCCCCCAAAAGAGAGTGCTGTGCTAAGCCCCATGGTCGTGATAGGAACCACATGTCCTGTTTAGCAGGACTCTAGTGAGGAGTTGTGCTGAGAGACCAGGAAGTGACCAGTGATGATCTGTGCTCCCAGCCTCCTCTTCTCTGTAGTGACTTAAGACTTTTAGGATCAGATAATACGAGGATTTCAAATCCTTCCATTCCCACAACTCTTGTCTTTATAGTAGATTTCTGTCCATACATCTTGTCTAGTGCAAGAGGTCGTTTGACGCAGCATTATTCTTGTGTTGAGCTGAGTTATTTACTCTTGCTGCATCATTTTTTAGATTCCTGGCCCTCTGGGTAGACTAAAGCTACCTGAACTTCCCATGTGCAGGCTTGCTCTTTAGGTTAGCACAGAGCAGCCTTGTCTATTCAGGGTCAATTCTCAGAATGTGTTTCTTGTAAGTCCCCGAATGTAGGTGTGACCAAGTTCTGACTTAGGTTGAGTGTTGGGTTCGTGTGGTGGGGGTGCTCTTTTTCGAGGATCTGCCGAAGTCCTTGCCATGCCAATGTCGTCTTCTGCCTGGAGCCAGTACTTTGTGCCATTCCTGATTTGTTGTGGGCAGTCTTTATGACTCTCCAGCTGCTTGTTCTTTGTGCTTCCAAGCAGGGTAGGTTAAAGACTTGGGTTCAGATATTTAGATGCTGCCAAGTTAGCTTGACCTGGCCCAGGCGCCTCAGGGAGTTTCTTCTGAGCACGTGGGTGAGGGTCTGCCCTCTAAGAACTGCTTTTCTGGCACAACCTATGTGAGGGGAAGCCCTTGGCAGGATCGCACCTTGGATGTACTTTAAAAACAGAAACTCAGAATGTACTTGGCATCTCCATCAGCTCTGTCATCTCGATCTCACACACATGCATCTGGGTTTTCTGAAGGTTTGTGTTTCTGTTGTATGGTTTGGTGAGAAGGTCTTAAACTAGTGCCTTTCATTGGTCTAGAGACCAGACCAGAGACTCACGGTGATGGTTTCACATGGAAAGGAGCACAGCTCCAGTGACTTAACTCCTCCCCAGACACCCCACCCTGGGAACTCTCTTACAGTACGGTGACCACATCTTAAGGAGGGACTTTCCCTGGTTACCTCCTAACCACAGACTGGTGGCTGTCTGTCACCTAAGTAAGTTGGGGGACCACTAATGTTGCAGGAGAGTCACACTCTATCCCTGTGAATAACTTTTATTTTACTTGTGCATGAGCTGGATGCATCGCGCTACTTTGGATGTTCCTGTCGCAAGCCTTGCCTCACCCCTTTCTCCCCCTTTAGCAGAGCCTAATTCTGGAGACTCCCAACTGCCCACCTCGACACATCCTCCCAATCCACTCGCCAGGGACAGCGCTGACAGCATATACTTCCAGGCTGTACCCCGCCCACCTTGTACCGAGCAGAGGGAGTGACATTCCTAATATGTTCTTTCTCCCATTCTTCTAGGCTGACAAACGGGCTCATCATAATGCACTGGAACGAAAACGTAGGGACCACATCAAGGATAGCTTTCACAGTTTGCGGGACTCGGTCCCATCACTCCAAGGAGAGAAGGTGAGTTGATTGACAAAGCTGAGCAGCTGGCCATGGCTAGCTTGGAGCCTGTCAGAGGCTTAGCAGAATGCTCGCTTACCTGGAAGGAACTGTCGTCAGGGATACTTGGGCGGCATGGTTTTCCTTTTTATTCTTTGGGAGGTCATCACACACCTTACTGGCTCTAGTTTATCCTTGGCAAGATATGTAAGACATAATGGAGCTGTTTTTAAGACAAGATATATAAGACATAATGGAGCTGTTTTCAAAATTAGTGTTATTTGTAATCAATTCAAGAAACTGTTGTAACTATAGACTAGAGTGGAGAAAGTGAACCCGTAGTTTGGAATAAGTAAAGATTTCCAAGGTGGGTGTTACCTAGACCTCCATGAGAATTTCTTTGCTATGGTTCACAGTCAGTACTTATTGTAAATAACACTTCCAGGAATGTCTGAAACAGCCTGGGCACCGTTGATTTTCCAACCTTGGCAACTGTTAATTCAAAGGCATGTAAAGAGCATTTTAAGCTTTGGGACAAAAGACTTGAGTGAAGAGACATGTTCACATGAAGTAGAAGAAAAAAATAACCCCCCTTCCCCTCACACTGGTGGCCTTCAGAAATTAGTGTTTTCCCTGGAGGGACAGGTACCAGCTGTTTCTAAAAAACAAAGTTAGCGACTTTGAGTAAAAACCTTTGGGTTAGAGTCACTTCTTGGAAGATGTTTTGGAGAAAGCATCTGCACAGTTCATCCCATGCTTGACACAGAGTGTACTTGTGTGTTCTCTGTAGCAGCTCAGTGAAAGAGCTGGGAATAAGATCTCTGTTTTGGGTTCCGTGATTAGTGTTTATAAAGAAGCAGCTGTTTGGTGATGAACAGTCTTTGCTCTTAGGTGTGCATTCAGTGGCTCTCCTGATTCAGCTCTGTGGTGGTGGTCCTTGGTTTGGTTATCCAGGATCAGATTTGGAACCACTGTGGTTTCATTTTGTTTCTGTGGTCACTCTGGTAAGTCATATGCCTTATACTTTATCTAAGGTGTGGCTTTCCATGTGGCAGAAGCATTGGGAAGGACTAGCCGTCATGAAAAACACAACAGGCCATGGTATTGCCAAAGCCAGAATTTGCCATGGGTTAGGCCTACTTAGTGTGGATTTGATTTAAGGACCTTCAACCAAGGAATACCTGGAATGACATCCTTCTTGGGGGACACTGCTACATACCACGAAAGTCTTTATGACTGGGGAGAGAGACTCACCCTTTCAGTCAAAGTGCACATGTGCAAAAGCTTATCTCTTGTGCTCATTTGACCTGTGGCAGTTGGTACTCATTCCTGTACCCTGGTATCCATCCAAGAGCTGCCTTCTCCTAAGTCTCATGTCCACCCGGGAGGGGCACTCAGGCAGTGTTTCTCAAGGGGTGGGTTGTGGACCACCCACATCAGAATCATGCTGAACTGTCCTTTCTGGAGACAGGTCTGGGCATCTGGATTTGTGACGAGCATTCTTACGTTTGAGAACACAGGTAGAGGTGAACATAGGATCACGACTACACCTTTACCTTACTCAGCCTGTTTGACATCAGCCTTCTTCCCTAAGTCCTTATGATCATTTGTCCTAGATCCTATTGTCTCCTTTCTTTCTTTAAGGAATTTGAAGGTTTGGATTTGGTAGTCGTACAGATGGTGTAGTTTGTCATTTGTTGTGGGTGGTCCATTCATTTATTCACTCACACCATCCAATGAATTTACAGAGAGTCTACTATTTGCTAGGCACTGTTCTAGCTCCTGGGAATACAGTGGCAAACAAAGTAGCCAAGAACAGAAGCTCTTATTCTGATGAGGAAATGATAGAAGATGAAGTAATTTTAAATATATGTACTATATCAGGTAAGTGCCATGGAGGAAAATTAAACAGGAAAGACAGAATTGCAGTTCTAATAATGGCAGACAGGAAAAGGCTCACTGACAAGGTGACATTTTGGCAAAGCTTTAGAGGAAGTAAAGGAAGAAGTTGTGCATCTGTCTGGTAATGAGTGTTCCAGGCAGAGGAAAGGCAAGTGTGATAGTACTGAAGCAGGAACGTGGGAGCCATCCTGGGCCAGCCCAAGAGGAGAACGAGGTCAGTGTGGCTGGAGCAGGATGAGTGAAGGATGACGGCAGGAGATGTGGGCAGAGGAGTAGCAGGGCTACAAAGGGGAGTGGTCCGTGGAACCAGATTTAGAGAGCCAGTAAACAGAGCCCTAGTGGAAGAATTCACTAGGTGCCATTCTGATTTCAGAAGATGCCTGTCCTGTATTGTAATCCAAATATGTCACACACTGAGAGTGAACCTTCCCTCCTGCATCGAAAGAGTGAGCCTCCAGCACTGGTCACAGGTGCAGGGAGTTTATTAACTCAAGGCTCTCAAATTCACTGCATATTGGCGATTGTTAAAAATGTGATATTTGAGCCGGGCTCGGTGGCTCAGCCTGTAATCACGTGCTTTGGGAGGCTGAGGTGAGTGGATTGCCTGAGCCCGCGAATTCGAGACCGCCTGGGCAACTTGGCGAGACCTCATCTCTACAATAAATAAAAAAATTAGCTGGGCATGGTAGCACGCGCCTGTAGTTCCAGCTACTTGGAAGGCTGAGGCGGAAGGATCGCTTGAGCCCAGCAGGTCGAGGCTGCGGTGGCTGGGAGCGGCCACTGCACTCCAGTCTGGGTGACAGAGTGAGACTCCAACTCAGAAAAAAAAAGTGATATTTGAACCAAAGGAAACAGGCTCATTCTTGATTTGGACTGTGTTAGTTTAGGTTGTAACATCAAATTATTTTACTGTATGAATTTTGAGGAACTTGGATTCAAATCACAGGGAAAGCCTATGCTTTGAGTCTTTTGAGTTCCCGTCTCCTTTGATTTGAACATCTTTATGTACCAGGAGACTTCTCACTTGACATTTAGATTATTTGTCATATGTGTGCTAAACCTTTTGTTTTTTAAAGTGAAACAAATTTTTTTTTTTTTTTGAGTCGGAGTCTGCTGGGCTCAGGTGATCCTTCTGCTTCAGCCTTCGAAGTAGCTGGAACCATAGGCATGCATCACCACGCCCAGCTCTGAGAAACCAATATTAATTAAATTGGATCTTAACCAAGAGTAGGGGTTAAGTAGGTTTTTTGTGTTTAAAAAAAAAAAGGCTTTAAATGTGAGACCCAAACTCTATTTAGCTTGTTTTCTGTATTTCTACTATAAAATAAACATTATAAACAATGGTTATCTTTTGCTTTCGGGGGGAATTAAAACAGTAATAGCTAGCATTTGTATTGCAATGTTACAGCCCCACAGCAGTTCTGTAGGCAGGTCCTCCTGCTACAACTCCTGCCAGCATTCCAATCACAAGAAGGCTCAAGACCACTGTTCCATCTGCAGCAGGACAGGGACTAGAACTCAGACTGCTGGTTGCCAAGTTCCACTTTCTCCATGTCATAGGGGCAAACAATTTGGGATATTTTAAAGAAATCTGGCTTAAATACTCGTATCTTGCTGTTGTTCTGGGAGCTTCCTCTGATTAAAGCCAGCTATTTTGGCAGAATGTCATACTGGGGGTACTGTGAAAACACTCTCCTCCGAGGTGGCAGTGTAGCTAACACTGACAAGCAGGGTAGATAATCACTAAAATTTGTACAGTCTTTTAGAGTTCATAGTTGCTCTGAGCCCGAGAAAATGGACCATTACATTTGGTGGTCCATTTGGGTTTTGCCAAATGTTCCAGAGTCTTTTGTGTCTCTTATAGTTTCTCAATTGGACATGGAGCCCACTGGGAAAAAAGGGATGGAATTAGAACTGTCAGCTGATCAACCAGAGCAATGGAGTGAGGGCAAGAGCAACTCTGGCCCCGTTTTTTAAATAGGGAGATGTTACTTTTCTTTTTTTTTTTTTTTTGAGTTGGAGTCTCATTCTGTCACCCAGACTGGAGTGCAGGGGCCGCTCCCGGCCACCGCAGCCTCGACCTGCTGGGCTCCGGCGATCCTTCCGCCTCAGCCTTCCAAGTAGCGGGAATTACAGGCATGCGCTACCACGCCCGGCTGATTTTTTTGATTTATTGTAGAGATGAGGTCTCGCTGCCCAGGCGGGTCTCGAACCCGCGGGCTCAGGCAATCCATTCACCTCAGCCTCCCAGAGGCGCGGGATTTCAGGCTGAGCCAACGAGCCCGGCTAGATGTTACTTTTCTTGAACATAAATTATTCTTTGTTTTAAGAGTCCTTGGGTAAGTCCTAGGGAGTGTTTCTCAATGGCTTACTGGCACTAAGTTGACAGTGTGTATGTCAGTGGCAAGATCTGATTGACAGCCCATCCATTTATCTTTACATGGGGATAGCATTTTCTGTCTTGACCCCTCATTAGTCCCAGTACCTGTTTATATCCAGTCCCAGTGTCTCCTTTCGGCGGTTGACTTGAGCAAAAGAAGATGGTTTTCACGGTTGCCATTTGTAGTCCTGCAGAGGTTTGTAGTAACTTCTCGTTTAGGTGTCTCCCTACATGGATGTGTATCACACCCTCTGCTCTCAGGCAGCCAGGTTCTACCCTTCTCTCTTTTGGATAGAGCTGTGGTGGAGAGAGATTATACCTTCTAATGCAAGTGACGGAAGACAGAATTTCTCCTAGACATCATGGAGTTCATACTTCCTTGATTGTGACAATGTGAGGGCCCCTGCCTCTGTCAGTTCCCATCACAGGTCTCAGTATGTAGTGGAGGAGGTGGAAAGCCAGAGAAGTGCCTGCTGAGCCCCAGAAAAGCTCCCCAGTGAACGTGGTGTCCTCACCTGTGTACTTGAGACCCTGGGCACACGGCAGAGGTGCAGAAGGCGTGGTAGGGGGTGTCCACCCTTGAGGTTCTTGCTCTCACGGGAAATAGGATTACACCCAGCAGTTAACAATAATAAAATGACATATTGCGTGGCAGATAAGAGGTTTAAAACACTGAGATGACCTCGGTTACTTTTCCATTAAAGTCTGATTTTCCTAACAGGTAGATGTGGAAACCAGAGAGTTCCCTTATAGCAGGGAGTGTGATGATTCTTAAGGCTAAATGATTTCATAGCGAGTGCAAGCGTGTGCGCACACACACACAGTAATACTAAAAATATGTGGTTTTATATATATTTGATAATCTGATGACCGTCTGCCAGTACTACACTACAGTAAGTACCATGAAGGCAGGGAAAGTGTCTCCATGGTTGTTTCTTCCTTCAGTGCCTGGCACACATGGTAGGGAGTGAAGTGAGTACTTATTCCCTGGAAAGGGGAAGCCCCATCTCCCTGGCCAGATCATTCTGGACACTTTGAAGGCAGGCAGTTCCTTTGTTAACACTGTCTACATCATGTCTGTGCTGTTGGAGGGATTGTCTTTTTTTTTTTTTTTGGTTGAGTTGGAGTCTCATTCTGTCATCCAGACTGGAGTGCAGTAGCCGCTTCCGGCCACTGCAGCCTTGACCTGCTGGGCTCTGGCAATCCTTCCACTTCAGCCTTCCAAGTAGCTGGAACTACAGGTGCGCGCTGCCACACCAGGCTAATTTTTTTGATTTACTGTAGAGATGAGGTCTCACCAAGTTGCCCAGGCAGGTCTCAAACCGGTGGGCTCAGGCAATCCACTCACCTCAGCCTCCCAAAGCGCGGGATTACAGGGTGAGCCACCAAGCCTGGCTGGGATTGTCTTTTAAATGAAATGTAAACCACAGCCCTATCCATTTCACCTCATTACTCGTTAAGGTTATTAGCTGGCCAGATGCTACCTTAGGCAATTATCTTCTTAAATTTTCTGCATCTTAAGTTGTTGCCCATAGTTGCCCAAGTTCTAGGCTCAGCAGCTGGAAATGTATTTAATTCCTTAGGAACTATCTGGCTGCTGCTGAAAACCCCCGACGGCTCTTCATTGCCCATCTGGGAGAGGACTGGCATTCCGTATTCTCTAAATCAGGTGCTTTTTCTCCTCCTTTCCTACTTAACCCTCCAGTTAAGTGTGGAGAGCTGTGTACTCCCCCTTCTGTTAGCCTGAGAATTTTGTTGGCAACTTATCTGAGTTCTTCCACAAGGTTCAACTCCAGTCTCTCCGCCTGGGTGAGGTCTGAGTTCCATGTTAAAGAGATCAAGGGTTCCCAGCAGGGTCTGTTCTCCTTTTCCTGTCTGAGTGGCCCTGTCAGGCTCCACCTCCCCACCTCCAAGGCCCTGTCAAATACTGCCTCACCCTTAGAACCCTGTGCTTGCTCCTTTGAACCCCAGTGACCTTTTGTGGGGCATCTCCGATGTCTTCCTTATTTCTGTGATTATCTTATCACCTGACTAAACAGTATGTTCCCT
The DNA here is from genome assembly GCF_000164805.1 of Carlito syrichta. NCBI lineage: Eukaryota > Metazoa > Chordata > Mammalia > Primates > Tarsiidae > Carlito > Carlito syrichta. Next base: position 16,704 of record NW_007249689.1, on the reverse strand, counting down.
GAGGGCAGAAGCCCTGTTAATCATTTTGGGATTCTCTGCAGTACACAACAGGTGAAGGGTCCTGGGGAGCTGAATGACTCTTACCTGACTCTTACCTGACATCTCTTGCATCTTGAGATCTAGAAGGATCGGAATGGACTAGCCTTTAGCATTTTTCCTTTCTTTGTCTAACAAAATTGTAAAAAGTTTAGAAAAATGTGAAAAAGAAAAAACATGAGTCCCCCCTCTCTCTAATAGAACTATAGTCTTACCTTTATTCTAAGGTCCAATGACAAGTGCTGCCCAATAGAAATTTAATGTGAGTCACAAATACATTTTAACTGTCATTTAAAGACAATTAAGTTTTCTAGTAGAGACAGTAAAAAAGTAGAAAATAACAGATGAAATCTTTAATTTTTTTTTTTAAAGAGTCAGGGTCTCATTCTTGTCGCTCAGGTTGGTGTCCCCCAGCCTGAGCTGGGCTCAATCAGTCCTCCTTCTTGAGCTCCTGAGTAGCTGGGATTATAGGCATTCACCACCATGCCCTAACTTTAATGAAATATTTAATTTAACTTAATATTATAAAATAAGTATGATTTCAACATGCAATTAATATATTAAAATTATTAACAAGATATTTTATACTGCCTTTCTTGCACTAAATCTTAAAAATCTGATGTGTATTTTCTACTTCTGGCACATCTCTATTCATAGTAGTCACATTTCAAGTACTTATTAGCCACAAGTGACTAGTGACAATCATTTTGGATAGTGCAGTCCAAAAACATACTCCTCCTACATACCCCCCCATTTTAATCTGACTGAAATTGGGCACTGTCTTAAAGTGAATATGAGAAGAAACTTGCCTCCTTGTTTTCTCCCCAAAAAGCTGCTATTAATGTTAAACCCATGGATTTATTGATGGAGTCCAAGAAGGAAGGAAGCATGGTATTATCAATCTGTGTGTTCCTTTCTCGTCTCTTCCATTTGCATACTTTCCAAGGGTAAAATGCTGTATGGTTTGCTGCTTTATGTAAATCATACTTTTTCCTACGTCATACAAAATTCATATTTAGACATTAAACATGTTTCTGTTGGTCAATTGGAGTTGCATCCAGTTTTTTTGTTTTGTTTTGAGTTGGAGTCTCACTGTCACCCAGGCTGAAGTGCAGTGGCACGCTCACAGCCACCACAGCCTCGACCTGCTGGGCTCAGGTGATCCTTCTGCTTCAGTCTTCCAAGTAGCTGGAACTACAGGCACACGCCACCACGCCTGGCTAATTTTTTGATTTATTGTAGAGATGCAGTCTCACCAAGTTGCCCAGACTGGTCTTGAACCCATGAGCTCAGGTAATCCTCTCATCTTGGCCTCCCAGAGTGCTGGGATTATAGATGAGAGCCACTGTACCCGGCCCTCTAGTTTTTAATAATATAATGAACATCTTGTTGTATGTGGCCATTTCTATAGATTTCAAGAAGTTAGATTTCTGGGTTGAAAGGTATGGACATCTGATTTTTTGCTGTGTTGCCAAAATACCTTAATTGTTTTATATTCTCTTTCTTTCATTTTTCTTTTTTCAAGCAAATTCTAAAGATTAGTCTCTAGGTAGTGTTTTGAGAGCACCTGTTTCATCATCATTGGATTTTTTTTTTTAAGAGGGTGACTAATTTAGTAAACAAAAGTTAGTCATTACTTTTGTATTCTGCTTATTACATGTGAGATTAAATGCTCTTCCACATGTCTACTTCCTCTTTTGGAAACTACGTGCTCCTGTCCTTCTTGGCCAGTTTGACGGGGAAGTGCCACACTTTCCTTTCAAGCTACCAAGGTCACAAAAAAAAAAAAAAGAATGCAAGGTTTGAAAGATGATTTGTACTGATCTTTGAACAGATGTCTGCCTCGGCCTTAACAAGCCCCTTGTAGGGCTCGGTAGCTCTGCCTTGTAAGCAACTGGGCTAAGTCGAGGGCCTGGAGCAGGAAGCCCCCCAAGCCTCCCAGCCTTCCTTGTTAGTGCTGATGAGGTTCCCTTTTTGAATGAACTAGTTCAGTGTGGTTCATTTATCCCACAAGTTCTTTAATTCTGGCTATCTGAAGATGGCTTGTTCACATGGAAACATGCCAGCCTTGTGCTGGCCCTCCTTTACCTTCATGTGTGTAAAAACTTTTGCAGGGCAACCCCCTCAGGTCTCCTCCCACTGTGGGAGCTTTTCTGTCTTTTCAATAAATCTTGCTTTCAAAGGAAAAAAAAAACAACTTTTGCAGGCTTTGGACAATACATGGATTTATTTTCTCTAAAATAACTTGTGCAAAATTAAAAAATGGCAGTGGGTGAGTCGGCAGTAGCTGTTTTTTGTTTTGTTTTGTTTTGTTTTTTGTCGTTTTTTGAGTTGGAGTCTCACTCTGTCCCAGGCTGGAGTGCAGTGGCATGCTCACGGCCACTGCAGCCTCAGTCTGCTGGGCTCAGGCGAGCCTTCTGCCTCAACCTTTCAAGTAGCTGGAACTACAGGCATGCGCCACCATGCCTGGCTAATGTTTTGATTTATTGTAGAGATGAGATCTCACCAAGTTTCCCAGGTTGGTCTTGAACCTGTGGGCTCTGGCAATCCTTTCACCTCGGCCTCCCAAAATGCTGGCATTATAGGTGTGAGCCACTGTGCCTGGCCAAAAATTCTAGGGGCTAATCTTTTTTATTTTTATTTTTTGAGTTGGATCCTCTCTCCATTGCCCAGGCTGGAGTGCAGTGGCACGCTCAGGACCACCCCAGCCTGCTGGGCTTCAGCGATCCTTCCACCTCAGTCTTCCAAGTAGCCGGAACTACAGGCATGCGCTACCATGCCCAGCTAATTTTGGTTTATTGTATAGACGAGGTCTCACCAAGTTGCCCAGGCTGGTCTCGAACCCTTGAGCTCAGGCAGTCCACTCGCCTTGGCCTCCCAATGTGCTGGGATTATAGGTTGAGCCACCGAGTCTGGCCAGTAGCTATTTTTCATCTCTGCAGATGTGGCATTTGGGTTTTTAGGGAAACAAAGTAACTGTAACATCAGCCCAGTAGTGTCTATTGTGGACAGCACAGCCAAGAGTTTTTCAAGTCAGCATGTGGCCCAGGGGAGCAGTGGTGTTCCAGTTTTAGCTGTCTAGTGCTCCTATTCTTTCTTCCCTCTCCCACCCATTTTCTAAAACAACTTGAATTTTTGTGCAAATCATGGTTACTGTTGAAACTCTTGCCTTACATATGAAAAATTTTGAGAAGCACTGCTTTAAATGAGATGTAATGACCGTGGACTTTGCCCTAAACATCATGTTAACTACCTCAGTTGTCATTTGGGGTCTTAAAAGATTCTAATTAGAATCAAACTCTCGTGGGTTTGGGACCTTTTGTGAAATCTGCCTCCAATGGCCACAGCTGCCTCTGGGGTGACTTGGCTTTCCTCTGTCTCCTCGCTTGCTCTTGGGAAGAGCTGCAGCTGAACAGAAGAGGCAAGGACCTGCTGGGTCCTTGGCCGCACCCTGGCCTTCTCCATTGTCCTATTTACTTTTCTCCTTCTGGTGACATCTCAGCCTGCCTGCCTGGCGGGTCAGTGCTCTCAAGCTAGCTTGCATCTTCAGGCTTTTCCTCTCCACATGTTTCGTCTCTGCTAGAGGCTTGTTTGGTTCTCTGTCATTAAAAGAAAAAGAAAGAGAAGCAATCTTCCTTCAGTGCTGCTCTTATTATATGCTGTTTTCCAGTTTTTACTTTTCAGGCAAATCCCAAAGACTAGTCTTCATCATTGCTTCACTTGCAGCTCACTCCCATTACCTGTGTGGAGACAGTTTACCATTGGGTGTCAACTCTCACCCCTCCAGGGAGCCCACCTCCACTGGGATCTCCACTGATGTCCTTGTCCCAAGCCAGATGACTGTTTCCTAGTCCTTATCCTCCCCAGACTTCCCCTCCATGATAGCACTGTTCCTGTAGTTCTGTTGATCTGTCTTTTCTTTTCATTTTTTTTTTAATTGGAGTCTTACTTCGTCACCCAGGCTGGAGTGCAGTGGCACACCAGCATCGACACACATTACCACACTTGGCTAATTTTTGATTTATTGTAAAGGTGAGGTCTCGCCAAGTTGCTTGGGCTAGTCTCTAACCCACAGGCTCAGGCAATCTACTCTCCTCAGCCTCCCAAAGTGCTGGAATTACAGGCTGAGCCACTGAGCCTGGCCTGTTGATCTTTCTTATTAGTTCTCCAGCCTCCTTTGTGTTTCCAAAATATGAGTGTCTTGGAGGCCTGGGTTAAAATCCTGACTCTGCTTCCTACTAGTACATAACATCAAGTAAGTTACAGCTGTGTGTCTTGGTTTCCTCATTTATGAGATAAGACAAATAATGTATTAGAAGATTATGAGGATAGCTAGCTGCTACCATCATTACTATAGCTGTCATCACTGTTTTCTTGCTGTGTGCAGTCATGACTTTGGATCAGGATCTGGCAGGGCTGCCCTACACCCTTTCGTGTGGCTCCCAGAGGGGAAAGGCCTGCTGAGCCACCTCACATCGACTCACACTGCTGCGCTGGAGGCCTGACAGCCTCTTCAGTCCTTCAACCATAGTCCAGCCTGTCTCAGGGTTGTGTGCAAACAATTCGGGAGAGCTTTTTCTGTTCAGAAAGGCCAAGTCAGAATTCACACCTTTGAATTGTAAAAACAATAGGCAGAAAAATATGTCGCAGGCCCTTATTGAACACCCACTGGCAAAACTCGATCTGTGGACACGTTGGCTTACCAGGTTCTGTCTGATCAGTCACACTCACGTGAAGATTGTCACTTGACTCAGCTGACTCAGGGCGGTCGCAGGAAACAGAAACCAAAGGCCCAGGTCATGCCATAGTCCAGGCCATAAACCCATGTTTCTTGGTCACGTACTGTAACCTCAGAAAGGCAGGAAGGGCCTACCCACACCTTAATGCTGTGGTTGGTCACATGATCTCGCGTGGTGTGGAAAGATGGGAGGAGGGGATTTTAATGAATCCTGCATTTTTAGTTTCAGCCTTTCGCTTTTTTGTCCCTGGACAAAAAATTACATATACATGCAATTGTGGGAGAATTCTAAATTCTAACTTGTTAGATTTTAATTCTCGCTGCGTGCAGTGGGAAAGGCACAAAATAAAATTAATTCTGACCATTCTTTCGGACCGGCTGAGGGGTCAGGGGCCCCCAAGGGACCTGGGGCACTTCTGCTTTCAGCTGACGGTGGAGGAAGGGCTGTGCTTAGCATTCTGGAGGCCTCGTCCCTGGTTTAAACCATCCAGCCTTCTTTGGTCACCTCTTGTTCCCAAGGCACTCTGTTTCTGAGCATCTATGAATTCTGTCTTCATTCTACAACAACCCTGAAGTAGGAACTGCCATCTCTTGCAAGATCTTTTTCTCTCTCTAGCTGATTTTGCTGTGCTTACCACTCACTTTTCACTTTCTGATCCTAATCTAATGGTTTTGTGGATAAATACTCGAAGGGGAAACTGGTAGCACAAAGGCTGCCATGTAGTCTGGTCGTTTTGAAGAGTTACCACTGACTATTTGCAGGTGCCCTTTGACCTCAGAGAGCTTGCTTTTTTTCCCCTTGTCCCAGATGCACATGGGTAGTTAGAGCTAATGTTGCCTTCTGGGAACTTGGTTGAAAAAGTGGTTTCAAAATGGGCAGATTTAAAGAGAGACAGGACCATAGGTGTGCACAGCAGTCACATCAGTGAAGGAGGGCTGGGTGAGTCCTGGAGGCTTTCCAGGCAGATAAGGAATCGCCCTGGAGATGCATCTGTGGTCCCAGAACCCATTGATGACAAGTGCATAGAGCACACCTGTCTCCTGTGTTTCCAGATTTCCCTGCCACTCTCCCACCTCTCATATAGTACTGACTGTTTTTAAGCCTATCCCTAGTATCTAGAGCGGCGGGATATTTTAATTCGTTCCTTCTAATAATTATGTGCCCTTCCCCCCATTCGATCACCTAATTACTAAGCCCTCAGAAGGCCCCTTTGCAGAAGTGGGAGCCAGCATCGGAAGGAGCCATTGCTGGGTACTTGCCTTCCTTCTTCATGAGCTGACTTGCTCAACTCAAGAACGATAGCTGGGCTCTCCCCCATACCCTTGCCTGGGCCATTCCATTCTCCCTGCTCAGAGTGACCTTTTCCCATAAATGCTGCCTTGGACAACCGCAGGGTTCACTGTTTCAGGTAGGAGTTCCACAGCCATGCCTGGTTCACAGTGGGCAAACCCCAACCAGAAGCCACCTTCCCTGTGGCCTTTCTTGTCTGATTTAGTAGGTTGCACTTGGCAGTACTGCCTCTGATGTCTCTGGGTGGACATTCTCCCTCTACTGGGTAGTAAGCAAGCTTCTGGGCAAGGAAGCCATGACTAATACATTTTGTTTCCCCACAGCATTTGCCCAGAACCTTGCACATAACTTGCACCAGATAAAAATGGTTGATTGAATATGAGCGATTTCCTCTTGAGGAAATTGCCTTGAGCATGCTGTGAGAGGAGAGGCTGTGGATTCTCAGCTTGCGAGGTCTTGTGAGCAGACTCGGGCCTTGCATGCCTCTCTACCCAGCCGAGCCCGAGGCCTACAGTGGAGAGCGTGAAGATAGAGTATGAGTCGATTTTGTTTTGCTGTCCCGAGCCTGGCATTTTCCTTGCTTTTCTCCGTGTTGAGTTCTGGTTTAGGACCCACCTGGCTTGTAATACAGAGTTGTCGAGGACTCCTGACCCCAAGAGGGCAGCCCTGCTCCTGCTCGAGGGCCTTTGGTGTGAGCCCCACACCTCAGCTACTAGCCCACCCGCCTGGGGCTTCTCTTAGCTTTGGACCCTTCCTCCAGTGTGACTCCTGGCCATAAATCACTCTGGCCATGTTTGCATCCTGGAGGGAATCTCCCCGACCGGTCTACATCCAGGGCAGTCACCTGACGTCCATTCTGTTGACCTACCAACTTGTTCCTCTGACAGGGCAGTGCCATGGTAGAGGTGTGGCTATTTCCTGAAATGACCCAATCCCATGCCCTTCCTGTGTTGACATTAAGCACCCACAGCTTTCGTTATGGTCTCTTTGGCTCAAGCTGGCTTCCCCGAGATCTTGCTCTTGTCTTTCTGGAACAGCTGCCTGTAGCCAGGCCCTAGTGGGGAGTGAGTGGCCTAGGTTTTCATCTGAGTAATAGAAGAACTTTAGAGCACCTAAAGAACCAAAGGGGACAGGAGGAGCACAGTTCGGGCTGTGAGTTCAAGTCCAGGCCCTGCCATTGTCTAGCTGGTGCCATGAGGGAGCCTTGGGTGCCTGGTGGAGCTCCTCGGAGCCCGGGCTTGGGAGGTCAGTTCTCTGAACCATGTGATGCCTTGTCTGGCATCATTGTGCCTCCTCGACCTCTCCCCACCTCACCTTTCCTGTGTCAGCCACCCACGTGTTGCTGCAGACAGACCAGGTTCTCTCGCCACCTGGAGTCGGTCTTTACTTTGTCCCCTGTGCTTTTTCTCATATTGCAACAGGCATCCCGGGCCCAAATCCTAGACAAAGCCACAGAGTATATCCAGTATATGAGAAGGAAAAACCACACACACCAGCAGGACATTGATGACCTCAAGCGGCAGAACGCTCTTCTGGAGCAGCAAGGTGAGGACCCGAGCTTGTGGGGCGCTGGCCCTGCCGTGCTCCGCCAGGTCAGGGCTTTCGCACTGGGCTGCAGGGTCAGAGCCAGGCGTGGAGCGTACGTCAGAAGCAGCCTCGGCCCTGCTTCTGGGGCTGCGCAGCCGAGTGTCAGCTGCCAGTGAGGAGGCGGCAGAGGCTAGGGAGCTGGCCCTGTGCAGTCGTGTGTCTTTTCTGCTTGACGCTCCCCTTCTTGGGGCGCAGGTGCTCTGCCTGCAGCAGGGCACACACCTGGCATCAGGTGTCCGGAGAGAGCTTGAAGGTCCTCGGTGTGGACTGTGCGGTGCAAGTACTGGAGACTCCAGGAGTTCAGGGACAGGGAGTCCCCCCACTGTCAGTGTAGTCCAACAGGGCAGCCAGCGGGCCAGGCCCCTGCTGTCCTCGATGCTCACACCCACCTTTTCCTACAACCACAGGGGAGAGCCAGAGCTGATCAAGTTCTTTGTTCCTGGGGAATTCACTTCTCTTCCTCCCTCATGGAAGATGCAAGTAAAAGGAAATGCAAGTAACCACCTGGGTTAGCAAACGCAAATGAAATCAAAGCAGACGGGCTGACCTTCCAGGCTCACATAGAGCTGAACTGAGGGATGGGCAGTGGGTGGCACCAGTGGGGTGGTCACCGGGCGAGCAGCCTGCCCGTAGGGTTGATGTCAGAAGCCCAGGTATCTCGTGCGTGTCGGTGACTTGCTTCGAGTGTCCAGCTTGTCATCCCAAGTGGATCTTGTACATGAGAGCTGAGCCCAAACTGGTCTTTGGCTGACACGTCTTAATCGTCCTTTCCTGCTGTGGTGTGGCCTCCACACCTTGTGGAGCCTGGTGTTGCTGGGCTGTCTCCTCTCTCACTGCACTGCTGAATCCCACAGGGAGCACTTGCTCCGGTCTCTACCCTGGGCTTTCAAGGCAGGATGGTGACGTCGCAACCTTCTCTTCAGGGTTGGGTGGGGTTGCAGAATGACTGGCCTGGTCTGCTGGGCCCCGGGTCCAGCTGGGAGAAGAGGGAGGGACATGAAGCCTGTGGGTGGAACACCCACCAGGAGGGAGTTACTTCCGAGCCACCCTGAGCCTCGGGGGCCTGCACGCAAGCCCTTCGGAAGGACGGGCTGGACCCCAAGTCTGAGACGTGGCTGCCCCCCTCGTCTCAGAGGCGGTAACATGCTCCCTCGGTTGCCTTTTAGTCCGTGCACTGGAGAAGGCGAGGTCAAGTGCCCAACTGCAGACCAACTACCCCTCCTCAGACAACAGCCTCTACACCAACGCCAAGGGCAGCACCATCTCTGCCTTCGATGGGGGCTCGGATTCCAGCTCGGAGTCGGAGCCGGAAGAGCCCCAGAACCGGAAGAAGCTTCGGATGGAGGCCAGCTAAGCGCCCAGGGCCGGCCAGCAATAAGAACTGTCTCCACGTCCATCCCCTCAGTTCATCCGTAGACCCCTCACAGCCATTTAAGAGACTCTTTTTGTCCTCTTTCTCCTTTTTTTTAATTTTTATTTTTACGTAGACGCTCTTGGACAGCAGCTCTCGTCCTCCTTCCCCACATCCACTATTTTTTTAAATGTAGTCCCTTCAGGGATTCCCTGTCCCCACCAGGAATTTTTAAACCAAAACACCCCAACTTGGCAGCTTTTTCTGTGGAGGACAGACGGCCGGCCGGACCTCTGAGCACATGGCGTCCTGCCCTGCCACCAGCGCCTCCAGCCCAGCTGGGCACGTGCCTGGAGGATGCCTGCCCCACCTGGGCCACCCTGACCACCCTCACCTCTGTTTGATAGACTCTGAATCTGGGAACTGCTCCCCTGGAGACGATGGCTGGTTTGGGGGTAATCAGAATGGCCCCTCCTCCTTTTTAAGGGTTTTTCTTCTTTTTCTAAAAAGCTATTTATCGCTCCTATTGAAAGACCAGATCCTTAACGTGTGTGGTGTGAAGGAAAGTAGGGGCAGGTGTGCAGCGCGGTCTCGAGCCCATCCACTTCTGCCCCTCTCGGGCGGCCACCTGGCCGGCTGTGCCCGCCTAGCAGAGAGCATGAGCAGGAAAGGCAACGCGGGTGAGGTACAGCTGCCCCTGAGTGCTCAGGTGGGGTGGGACCGGGAAGTGTGTTGGGTGGGCGGAGGTTTTGTATGGAGGGCCAGTGATGATGTTTTGATATTTATTTCCTGCTACTGAAATTTGAATCTGAGTGAAGTGTCCCTATTTCTGATGACGTCGGTATTGCAAAGCGACAGATTCCTAAAGTGATGATCAGCTCTTCCTTTCTCTCCGAGTGTCTTTCTAAGAAATAGAGCCAACTGATTTTGTATGTAAATACCAAGAGCGATTTACCTGGTACTAAAACCGCACCCCAGTGCGGCCCCTTCCTGTCCTCGCCCTCCTCCCTCCTGTCCTGGAACCCGTCTCCATCTGTGATCCAGCCCTGGTTCTGGCTGCGGTCAAGATCCCAGTGGAGGGTTTTGTGTGTTTAGGCCTCATTTCTTTGTCTTTTTCCTACTCTGTTCCTGGCATTTGCTGATTTCTAGTGTATACTCTGTAGTCTCAGTCTGTGTTTGATTCCATTCCATGGAAATAAAAAGTATGTTGTACATACTGCCGAAGAATTGTCTTGCAAGTTAAGGCTTCCCCTTTACTATAAGACTATAAATAAATACTTATTTTATCCTTCTTGGTGGTGGTGGTGTCTTCTTGTCCTTGCTGAGGCCAAGACGGATGAGGGAAGCAGCAGGGCCTGCCTGGATGCCAGAGAAGAGCGGAGGGGCAGCCATGTGCAGAGCCGTCGTTGTTCTGAGGGCTCGGCTCACCCGAGGGTGTGGATAGAAGGGTGGTGGTGACTTCGTTCCTTGGACGGAGGCTTTTAAGGTTTCAGCAGAGATGGAGGGTTGTCTGCCGTAACATTTCCAGATCCTCTGCCGCAACATTTCCAGATCCAGTTCCTGCTAAACAAGCGACCTGTGGGGAAGTTGGTAGCTTAGAGCTGTGGTTCAGGCTCTCCTGGTAATGAATACCCAGCTCAGAGGTGGCTGCTCTCCAGACCCTTTTCATTTCTTTTCTTTTGTGTGTGTGTGTGTGTGTGTGTGTGTGTGTGTTGGAGTCTTACTCTGTCACCCAGGCTGGAGTGCAGTGGCATGCTCACGGCCACCGCAGTCTTGACCTGCTGAGCTCAGGCGATCCTTTGCCTCAGCCTCCCAAGTAGCTGGAACTACAGGTACACGCCACCACGCCTGGCTAATTTTTTTGATTTTTTTTAGTGTAGAATCGAGGGCTTGCCAGGTTGCCTGGGCTGGTCTCAAACCCATGGACTGAGGTAATCCTCTCACCTCGGCCTCCCAAAGTGCTGGGATTATAGGTGTGACCCACCACGCCCAGCCAGAACCTTTCCATTTCTAGAGAGTTCTTGTGTATCACAAGGCAGCAAAGCCACCAAGGGCTGGAGGTCAAAGAAGCTACAACAAGAAGAGCATGGATTTAGCTCTCCTCAGGCTGGAACCCAGCCCCAGCCTAAATTTGATTGACCTTGGAAGGAAAGGGAATTATGGCCAGAACAGCTCAGCTTTGGTTTTCCCATCTGTCTAGTCTATACCCAGGCAGGAAGGAAAGTTGAATGAGTTCTTGGATTTGTCACTGTCTTTAGAGTGGTGAGAGTGCTTGGTCTTCTGCCAATTGGATGTGGGTCCTCTGTCTCTTCTTGGTTAGAGGGGCTTTGAAGCCTGGCCAGACCCCTTGTAGCCTTGATGACCTTAAGGGAAAGCAGGAGGCTGGGGGCGCAGGGCCCTGTCTATTGAAGGCGCTCCTTAGGGCACAGGAGAGAGACCGGATGAAGGGAAATGCAATGCCCGGTGATTGCAGACGCCCCTGAGACGGGTACCCTTTCTCCTCTTTTTCATCGGCCTTAGTTCTTTGTGTGTCTGGCCTTGAGTTTAAACTCACACTCCCCAGCTTGATTCACTCAGGACTGGTGTTAGAACCCAGCTGCCAGTAAAGTCGTGTTGGTGCCAGGAGGGCGGCATGTAACGCCGGGCGCCCAGGATACAGCACGCAGGAAAGGCAACTGAGGCAGCATGGGGACCAGTGGTGTCCCTGAGAGCCAGTCCCTGGTTCCAGGATGTTGGCTGGACAAGAGGCTGGGTTTAGGCTTCAGCGGATTTCAGCAAGCCAGTTGGAAGACCAGGGGCACAATGGCTAGCTGCCTCACCTGGGAATTTCTGAGCTGCCTGGTTGACATGTTGAGTAGACTCCGGCAAGGCTGGAGGAAGGGCGGCGCCACCCGGGGCAGTGAGGGTGGAAATGAGGCGGGAGACTGCGCTCAGCTGAAGGGGACAACTCGGTCACAGCCAAGTCCCTTCTGGCACGTGTGTGCCTGCCGTCAGGGACGCCAGAGTCGGCCCACAGCCCACTCTTACGGTGATGGTCACCTCTGGCATTGTGGCATCACCCTGAAGGTCTCCTGCAAAAAGCCAGATCAGCTTGGATGTGCTTGCTCCCTGTGGCAGGTAGCCTCACCAAAGGTTCTGTGAAAGGCACCGCCTTGTCTTTTGCAGCGGGAGCTTGGTATTCCCCTACCTTTCCAACTGCCCCAAATGCAAGGGTGTTGAAAATGGCCCAGTTTTTAAGTTCTTGATAAACGAATCCCATTGTAAAACAGCTACCGTTTTTTAGATAATTACCCAAGCTCACAGGGCTGTCTGTCATCTTAGCTGGGCCGGGTTTAAAAAACGAGTCTGTGTGGAAAACAAGAACCCTGAACCAGGACTGAGGCAGGCATACTTCTATTTCCTTTTAAAAATTATTTTTAAATTTTTTTGTAGAGACAGGGTCTCACCATGTTGCCCAGGCTGGTCTCCAACTCCTGGCCTCAAGTGATCCTCCTGCCTCGGCCTCCCAAAGGGTTGGTATTACAGGTACGGGCTGCCATGCCCCTCTAGAATTCTGTTGCTAGTAACATTGTGAGTGTTTTCTGCTTGTGCTCTGAAATCAGACTTTCTGGGCTCACAATCCTTTCTCTGCCACTCAGTAGTGATGTTACTTTCTTAGTCTCAGCTTCCTTGTCTGTAACACGAGGGAAATAATGGCACTGGCCTCATGAGGATGCAGTGAGATCATGATTGTAATTGACCTCAGGATGGAGGGAGCACAGGGGTGTGCCGGCTGTCATTATCTATGCAAAGCATGTGACCAGGCTGCTCTCAAGATAGGAGCTCAAGCTCCGGACACCCTCCCTGGGCTGAGTGAGGGAGGGCTGAGTTGGTGTCTCACAAATGCTTCCCACTCCTCAGAGGTGCCTCCTGCCCTTTCCAGGCATGGTGACCCAAGAGAGCCAGGTGACCCCAGACTTGGCAGGACTGAGGCGGCCCCTGTGGGTGCAGTGCTGGGCTCTGGTGGCAGCCCGTGTGAGGCTCTACCCTCGCCCTCCCACCACTCTTTAGTGGCGTCTCTGAGCTTTGGACACTTAGAGAACCAGCAGGACTGCTCAGAAGCCTCCATGTGCTGTGACTCAGAGTAGGGTCCCTGGGGGGTCCCCAGGGATTCTTATCAAGAGAACTCCCGGGCTCTAGCATGATCTGTGATCTCAAACATGCTGTAGCCTGACAGAAGGCTTAACAAGCCCTCTCAGGTGGTCCTCGTGTCACACAGGTTTGACTCCTAAAAGTAATATGACTGGGGAAACAAAAGTTGGACACAGCTGAGCTGAATTAGCCAGGCGGCTTTGGGCTCAGGCTCTTCAAGGCTGCACTTGGGGGAAGCCGGGGGAAGCGGCTTGTTAAGGAGTCAATCCTTAGGCCTACCTCAACGAGTCCCGGGCTGCTGGGAGGCTCTAGCACTCTTAGGGGCTGGATGAGCTACCCAGGCCTTAAGCCCAAGGAAGAAGAAACCCTCGGACTGCCCCTCCGCTCTCTTTAGAAGCCCCAAGCGGGGGTGATGCACAGGGCAGCGCCTGTTCCTGTGCCATGTGCTGGCCTCTGGCCCCGGGCAGGTCGTAATTCAGCCAGTGCAAGGCTCGCTCTCAGGCCTGCTCCAGACTCCATTCCCGACAGCCTCTGGGAGCGTGAAGCTGAAGCCTTCCTTTGTTCAAAACTGTTTTTCTAGTCTGAGGCGGACACCCAGGTAGGGAGAAGGGCTTGCCAGCCTCTACGCTGCTGGATGGCGGGTGTCAAAGAATTTTCTTCAGTTTCTGGGGTTTGCTGAGGTACACACCCAGAGTTTCCCTCATTCCTCAGGTGGCAAGTCCTATTGACCAAACGCCCCACTCCTGAATGGGTGGATCATTCAGGCTTCCCTGTGGGTGGGACTGGAGTGGCCGCCCAGGCAGGCCCATGCTCGGGTTTAGAGGCCCTCCTGGCAAACTAGTTACTTAGCTGGTGGGCGTGGTGGTCGCTAGGTGTTTCATGAGGGTCGGAGTAGGAAGGAGCCCTAGGGGCTTCAGAACCACTGCCGGGCGGTTAAGGCCAGAGGCCCTGCACCTGCCTATCTGGGTTGGCATGGCAGCCACAGCCCTCCCACTGGGGTGACGAGCCCTGGCCTCTGGTGCCGAAACTGAGGGCAGACATAGCACTAAGTGCCATTGTGAGGCATAAAGGAGTGTATGTGAAAAGCCCTTGAACTGTGCCTGGCACTTAGTAAGTGTTGGCATTTCTTAGGCCTGTCTGCCATCGTGGGTCCTGGACAGCGCAGCCATGTGGGAGTTTTGTTGAAATGCAAATAAACTCTGTCCTCCCTGGTGTAGTTAGGGTTTAGTGCATTAAAATTCTTAAAAGGAGGCAAAAGTGTGTTGAGTACCCAAAGGCAGTAAGTGACACATTTGCTTGTTTTCTGAAAGATCTCATTGCCTTTCGAGAAGAGCGGGCTGGGGATGGGACAGGCCCTCGCGGTCTGGCTCGAAGCCACGGACACTGACGTGCTGGCGACTTTGCCCCACTCTTCGTTCCGGTTTCGGTTTGTATGTCTGCAGTGCCTGGTGGCAGGCACCACACCTGACCCAGAGATCCCACAGGCACGCCCTGTGCCTGGCCCGGGGCTGGGCCTTCACGTGTGGGTTCGCCCTCCCCACAGGCCCCCTGAAGCAGAGTCTGCCTGGGGAGGGGGCGAGGCAGGTAGACCCGCCTGAGGACTGGCCCGGGGCCTGTGTGCTCCTGCCCACCCTGGCTCCCGTGGGCACACACACACCCAGCAGGATGGGCGTGTCTGGAGGATCGTAAGCAGGTGGCCTTTGACAACTCACAACCAGCCAAGCAGGTCCCCTCCTGTGCCGTGCAGGCTGCCAGCTGCCCCAGCAGGCCTGTGGTGACTACCAGGCCCTGCTGAAGGTTGTTTTCCTCTGACAGACCCTGCGGGTGGGACCCTGGTATACCTGTGGCCCTCTCTGGGCAGAATTTTCCGGCAGTCTCTGCTATTAATTTTTTCCAGTAAGTTAAAGGCCAGGGAAGAACAAGAAAGAAGAAAAAGAATCGACGACCCAGTGTTAAGCAAGCTGTGCTAGAACCTTCTACCTTAGTGCTGAACACAGGGAGGGATTAAGTCTCCTGCCAAGAGAAACCCACCTGACAGCCTGCAGGGTGGTAGGGGGAGGGGCACCTTGCCTCCCCAGCCAGCCCTGCAGTGGCGGGGGACACACCCACGTGGGCATGCAGAGCCACACCCCAGCACCCCGCCCTGCCCAGGGCGGCTGGCAGCCCCGGCCCGCACTGGGTGCCTGAGAGGGTCATTGTTTCCTATCTCCCAGTGCCATCAACAGCTCGTGGGTGGCAGGGGCAGATCTGGGGCTAAAGGACAGTGGCCAACGGGTTGCCTTGGGCCCAAAGGCCACGGCAAGGACAGCCAGCTGAGGGAAGGAATGCCACGTCCGCAGCAGATACCTACTGAAGGCTGGGGACCCTGGGGGCCCTGACTCCTACAGCCTGACCACGTTTCCCATCCCGGAAACGAGTCCAGCGCCCTCCTCGGGGGCAGAGAGCAGAGGCAAGCAGGTGTTTCCACCGGGAGCTCCCACGAGGCTCACGGCTGGTCTGCCTCTGGCAGCTGCGCCTGAGTGTGGTGCCTGGCATGGGGGCTGCGAGTGCCACGTACAGGGTGTGTGGGCCAGGGAACACCAGCCTCAGTGCTCCTCCTCTTCCTTCCCTGGACAGGTCAGCTCTGGGTTGCCTCTGTGTGACTTCAGCCCTCAGGCATTTGAGCGGCCTCAGCCAGCAGCGCGCTGGCCACTTGGGTCATTTAGGCAGCTTTCAGGGCCTGGACCCTGCCTTCTAGAAGCCTAGAGTGGATAGCGACGAGGCCCAGGGTAGCGGTGCAAGTGGGGATGGCTAGGCTCCGAAAGTCTGAGGCCTTCAGGAGAGGGGGCCTGCCGGGAAAGAGGGGTGGCGCCGTGGGAGGGGCAGAGCCAGGTCACGGCTTCTGAAGCTCCTGATGGCTTCCCCTTCCATCCCCTCAGCAAGGGCACAGCCTCAGGCTCCCACCTGGCTGTTCAGAGAGGCCGGGGAGGCTGGTGGTGGTGGGAAGACCAGCTGGAGCCTCCCATTCCTGCTCTACCACAGCCACTGGCCTCCAGTGTCCAGGCACATGGCGGCCACTGCTCTGGCAGGGGGCAGGTCCGGGGGCTAGCCAGGAGGGTGGTCTCGACCCAGGGACTCAGGTCACCATCCGCGTCTCCCTCCCAGGGCAACCACGTACAAGGCCTCAGTGCCAGCTGGGTGTCAGGCACTGGCCCACTGGCCCTGTGCCCTGTCCCCTAGGGAGAGCTGTGACGTTGAGCCCTGCTCTGGGTCTCTAGCTGAAGCCCCAGGCTCCTGTCACCTCCTTTGTCCCATCAGCCCAGGCCATCCAGGCACAGCAGGTGGCAACAAAGTCTCACCAAGGAAACCAACACTCGGGGCTTGCTATGGAAAGTCCAGCATGGTCAGGCCTGGGAGAATAGTTGACTGAGCCCAGGTGGACCCATTATCTAGTGTGAACAGTTAGCAACTTGTAATATACTTCTTGAAAGAAAAAGCATGGTTCAGGCTGGGCTCTGTGGCTCAGCCTGTAATCCCAGCACTTTGGGAGGCTGAGGTGAGCGGATTGCCTGAGCCCACAGGTTCGAGACC
>NW_007249688.1:1545-10407 GCF_000164805.1 Carlito syrichta | reverse complement strand
GAATAAAAATGAAATCCGGTTCTAGGGGTTCTCTGTTTCCGGAATCTACAGGGCCTCTTGATAAGGTTTAATCAGCAATCTGGACTTCTGGGTCCTACATTTTCACAGCTACTTGCTCCGTGGATTCGCCAAATCTGTCATTAAACATCCTCAGGATCGTTCTGATCCTCTTATTTGTTGTAATCAAGTATTTGACTTTAGAAATCCCTTTGGTGTCCTGGGACCATCTACGACCATAATCATATTCCCCAGAATCAAAATGTATATTTGTACAAAATTCTTTGATTCAGGTGACCTCAAAGTACAGAAATTTCTTGTGGGTGGGCAGGTAGGAATTAGCGTTTGGGTTTGGAATATTCTACATTTTCTGTAGGTCTTCTGAAGGGGAACCAGGAATCTTGGATTCCAGTTCCCATAGAAATTTATGGACGTCTTTCTCTTGATATCGAAAAAACTGGAATTTTTGGTCACCAGGAACTGTCTCGGCGTCCTGAAGAGCGAAGCAGGAAGCTGGATAATGGAGGTGATAATATACAGGAAACTATACATCATATTGCTAAGGAAGTATAAGGAATCTTCCTTATATGAGTCCTCAATCCGAAAATTACAGGCCGTCTTCCTAAGTGGTAACCACCAATCAGGATTTGAAGCAGGTTCTGGGAAATGGCAGTCCTCACATACAGGAAACTTCACTGCCTATTGCTAAGTAAGAATAAGAAATCTGCGTTACTCAGGTCCTCAATTCCAAAAAAGCTTAAGGTCATCTTGCTATGGGCTAAACATGAATCATGGTGTTTTTGAGCATGAATCTGGGAAACGGAGTCTTTATTTACCGGTAACAACATGACCTTTTCTAAGAAAGCATAAGGAACCTGGGTTACACGAGTCCTCAATCCCAAAAACCTACAGAGCATCTTGGAAAGTGTTAAAACGAAATCAGAGGTTCGAACCAGGATTTATCTAATGAGCGTCCTAATATACAGAAAAATACAGAGACCCTTGCCAAAGAAGAAAAAGAATCGAGGTTATAGAATACTTCAGTCAGGAAAATCAACAGGCCATATGATGTTGGTTAAATAATAATCAGGGTTTAGAAGCTGAAACATAGGTAACAGCAGTCCTCATATACAGAATCTACACGATCTCTAGCTAAGGAAAAATAAGAAACCTGTTCTACACGGTTACTCCGTCACATTATCTACATGACATCTTGCTAATGGCAAAACAAGAATCAGGGTGTCTTAACAGGATTCTGGGGAAAGGGAGTCCTCATATACAAGACATTACCTGGCCCCTCGCTAAGGAAGAATAAGGAATCTTTGATACACTAATCCACAATCCGAAAAATTCTCAAGGTGTCTTGCTGCGGTATAAACAAGAATCAAGACTTCGAGCTAGTCTCATGTTTCAGAGATATTTGGCTTGTGGCTATTATGAATCAGTCATTTCAGGACTCCAGCAACATTGTGGTCCTCTTGAGAGTTGTAATGTGGTATCTAGTAGTACAAGTCCCTTAGGATCCTTGGGGCAATTGGGGCCAGAATCCCGGAAAAAAAGTATCATTTTGCCGAATTTGGATGTAACTTACTTCTTAAGATGGAGTTGGTAAACCTTAAATATACATTTGTACTTTATTTGGAGAGGGGCCGAGGGTTTTCAGTTGGCAAAACTTTAGTAAGAATTATTAAAATGTAACCGGGATTCATGAAATCCACATCCCTAGGAAACATCTGGGCATCTTCATTTTCTATACAGACTTTTGGAATCCACATGGACAGGGAAAATCAGGGCATCTTGCTGAGAACGGAAAGGGAATCCGGTGCTTGGAGTTCTCTATCGCCTAAATCTACAAGGTCACTTGATAAGGTTTAAGCAGCAATCTGGGCTTCTATGTCGCCACATTTTTAGTGTGTCTTTTGAAAAGGGACCAGAATTCTTGGGTTTCAATTCCTAAAAAACTTTATGGGAGTCTTTCTCTTCATATCCAAACAATTGGAACTCTAGGTCACCAGGAAATATCTTTACGTCTTGTTAAAAGTGAAGCATGAATTTCAGTAATGGGAGTCCTCATATACGGAACACTACACGTCCTGTTGCTACGGACGAATAAGGAATCTTGCTTAAACGAGGCCTCCAACCCATAAGCCAACAGAGTATCTTGCTAAGAGGTAACCAGCATTCAGGTTTTGGAGTAGGAAACTGGATAATGGCAGTCCTCATAAACAGGAAACTGCACTGTCTATCGCTAAAAGAGAATAAGGAATCTGGTTTACACATGACCTCCATCCCAATAAAACTTCAGGGTTTCTTGCTAAGGGCTAAACAGGAATATGGTTTTTTGAAGGATAAACTAGGGAAATGAAATCCTCATATACAGACAAATGCAGGGATTTTTCCTAAGAAAGAATAAGGAATGTATGAGACATGCTTTCTCAATCTCCAAAAAAGTATACGGTGTCTTCCTATGATCTAAACCAGAATCAACCTTTCGATGTATGTATCTGTGAACAGGAGTACTCATATACAGGAAACTAACTGCACGACTGTTGCTAAAAATAAGGAATCTGGGTTATATGAGTCCTCAGTCCTGAAAATCTACAGGGAATCTTGATGACCGCTAAAGAAGAATCAGGGATTCGAGGCATGAATGTGGGTAATAGCAATCCTCATGAACAGGAAACTACATGACCTCTTGCTAATAAAAGACAAGAAATCGGTTTTCCACGGTTCCTCTATCAAAAAATCTACAAGACTTCTTACTAACGGCTAAACAAGTATCAGGGTTTCGAAAAAGGAATCAAGGGAATGAGAGTCCTCACATACAGGACACTACATGTCCTCCAACGAAGTACGAATAAAGAATCATTGTTGTACGCGCCCTTAATCTAAAAATTTCCCAGGTTGTCTGCTATGGGATAAACAAGAAGCAGATCTTCGAGCTCCCCAAATGTTTCTGAGCAATTTAGCATTCGGATATTATGAATCGGTCATTTCAGGACTCCAACAACATTCTGGTCCTCTTAAAAGTTGTAAATGGTATTAGGCACTCCTAGTCCGTTAGGTTCCTCAGAACAACTAAGGCCAGATTCCAGGACAAAAGGAATCTTCTTGCCATATTTGGATGTAATTCTGGTCTTAAGGTGAACCCTGTAATCCTTCCCCTTCCGTGTCTCTTTTTATTTTGAGACAGGACAAGGATTTTGCACTTGCCAAATGTTTACTACGTACTTTAAAAGGTAACAAGGTATCAAGGAATCCACGGACCTAGTAAACTTCTGGGTATCTCTCTTTTGATATACTGAATTTGGAATCCAAATCGACAGGAAAAATCAGGACATCTTACTTTGACTTAAAAGGAAATCCTGTTTTAGGAGTTCTCATTTTCCAGAATCTACAAGGCTTCTTGATAGGGTTTAATCAGCAATCCGAGCTTCTGGGTTTCTACATTTTCAGAGCTACTAACTCCGTGGATATGCTAAATCTGTCATTATATTTCCTCAGTATCTTTCTGGTCCTCTTGTTCATTGTAATCAAGTATTTGGCCCTTGAAATCCTTTTGTTTCCTGGGAAGATCTACGACCATAATCATATTCCCCAGAATGAAAATGTATATTGGTACAAAATTCCTCGATTCAGGTGACCTCAAAATACCTAAAATTCTTGTGGGTGGGCAGGTAGGAAATTGGGTTTTGTGTTTGGAATATTCCACATTTTGGGGAGGTCTTTTGAAGGGGAACCAGTAATCTTGGATTCCAGTATCTAAAGAACATTATGGACGTCTTTCTCTTCATATTCAAAAAACTGGAATTCTGGGTCACCAGGAACTGTTTCGGCATCCTGCAGAGTGAAGCAGGAAGCTGGTAATGGAGGTCGTCATATATAGGAAACTACACTTCATGTTGCTAAGGAAGTATAAGGAATCTTCCTTATATGAGTCCTCAATCCCAAAAACTACAGGCCATCTTCCTAAGATGTAACCATGAATCAGGTTTTTGAAGTAGGATTCTGGGTAATGGGAGTCCTCACATAAAGGAAACTTAACTGCTTATTTCTAAGTTAGAATAAGGATCCGCGTTACTCGGGTCCTCAATCCCAAAAAAGCTTAAGGTCATCTTGCTCTGGGCTAAACACGAATTATAGTGTTTTTGAGCATGAATCTGGAAAATGGAGACCTTATTTACAGGCAACTACATGAACTTTTGCTAAGATGGAGAAAGGAATCTGAATTTACAAGACTCTTCAATCCCAGAAATCTACAGAGCTTCTTGGAAAGTTCTAAAAAGAATAAGAGTTTCGAAGCAGGATGTATCTAATGAGACTCCTAATATACAGGAAAATATAGAACCCTTGCGAAGGAAGAAAAAGAATTGGGGCTATAGCAGTCCTCAGTCCTTAAAATCAACAGGCCATCTGCTGTGGGCTAAACAACAATCAGGGTTTAGAATCTAGAACATAGGTAATAGCAGTCCTCATATGCAGAATCTACATGATCTCTAGCTAAAGAGAATGAAGAAAAATCTATTACACGGTTCCTCCGTCACAATATATGCATGACATCTTGCTAATGGAAAAACAAGAATCAGGGTTTCCAAACAGGTTTCTAGGAAATGGGAGTCCTCATATACAGGACATTACACGGCCCCTCGATAAAGAAGAATAAGGAATCTGAGACACACTAGTCCACAATCCGAAAAATTTTCAGGGTGTCTTGCTCCGGTATAAACAAAAATCAAGGCCGCGAGCTCGTCTCAGGTTTCTAAGATATTTGGCTTGTGGGTATTATGAATCAGTCATTTCAGGACTCCAGCAACATTCTGGTCCTATTGAGAGTGGTAATCGGGTATCTGGTAGTACAGGACCCATAGGTTCCTCGGGACAATTAATGCCAGTTTCCCAGAGAAAAGTACATTCTTGTCGTATTTGGATGTAACTTTGGTCTTAACGTGAACTTGGTAATCCTTAAATTTCCGTGTGTACTTTATTTGTAGAGGAAACGAGGGTTTTGCAGTTGCCAAAATTTAATAAGAAATATTAAATATTAATATATTAAATTGTAACCTGGATCCATGGATTCCACGTCCCTAGGAAACAACTGGGCATCTGCATTTTTGTACACAGAGTTTTGTAATCCACATGGACAGGGAAATTTACGGCATCTTGCTGAAAATGGAAAGGGAATCTTGGAGTTCTCAATCGCCTAAACATGCAAAGTCTCTTGATAAAATTTAATCAGCAATCTGGACTTCTATGTCGCCATATTTTTAGTGTGTCTTTTGAAAAGGGACAAGGAATCTTGGGTTTCAATTCCTAAAGAACTTTGTTGGATTCTTTCTCTTGATATCCCAGCAACAGGAATTCTAGGTCACCAGGAAATATCTTGGCGTCTTGCTGAGAATGAAGCAGGAATTTCAGTAATGGGAGTCCTCATATACAGAACAATAAACGACCTGTTGCTATGGAAGAATAAGGAATCTTGATAACACGCGGCTTCCATCCCCAAAACCTACAGATCGTCTTGCTGTGAGATAACCACCATTCAGCTTTTGGGAGTAGGAATCTGGATAATGCGAGTCCTCATATACAGGAAACTGCATTGTCTATTGCTAAAGGAGAATAAGGAATCTGGTTTTCACGTGTCCTCTATCCCAATAAAACTTCAGGGTTTCTTGCTAAGGGCTAAACACGAATTTGGGTTTTTGAAGCATAAACTAGGGAAATGAAATCCTCATATACAGGCAAATGCACTGACTTTTCCTAAGAAAGAATAAGGAATGTGGGTGACATGTTTTCTCAATCTCCAAAAAAGTATACGGAGTCTTCGTAAGATCTAAACACGAATCAAGTTTTCGACACATGTATCTGTGAACAGGAGTATTCATATGCAAGTAACTCCACGAGTGTTGCTAAAAATAAGGAATCTGTGTTATATGGGTCCTCAGTCCTGATAATCTACAGGGCATCTTGCTGACGGCTAAAGATGAACCAGGGATTTGATGCATGAATGTGGGTAATAGCAATCCTCATATACAGGAAACTACTTGGCCTCTTGCTAATAAAAGAGAAGATATCTGTTTTACATGGTTCCTCTATAAAAAATCTACATGACTTCTTACTAAGGGCTAAAAAAGAATCAGGGTTTGGAGACAAGCATCAAGGGAAATAGAGTCCTCACATACACGACACCACATGGCCTTCAACAACATACGAATAAACAATCATTGTTGTATGCGTCCTCAATCCAAAAAGTTCCCAGGTTGTCTGCAATGGGACAAACAAGAAACAGATATTTCTGCTCCACAAATGTTTCAAGCAATTTAGCATTCGGATATTATGAATCGGTCATTTCTGGACCCCAGCAACATTCTGGTCCTGTTAAAATTGTAAATGGTATTGGGCAATCCAAGTCCGTTAGGTTCCTCAAAACAACTAAGGCAGATTCCAGGACAAAAAGAATCTTCTTGCCATATTTGGATGTAACTCTGGTCTTAATGTGAACCCTGTAATCCTTCCCCTCCGTGTCTCTTATTATTTTGAGACGGGACAAGGGTTTTGACTTGCCAAATGTTTACTATGTACATTTAATTGTAACCAGGAATCATGCAAACCACGTCCCTAGGAAACTTCTGGGCATCTTTCTTTTGATATTCTGAATTTGGAATCCAAATCGAGTGGAAAATCAGGGCATATTACTGAGAATAAAAAGGAAATCTGGTTCTAGGAGTTCTCATTTTCTGGAATTTACAGGGCCACCTGATAAGGTTTATTCAGCAATCTGGGCTTCTGGGTCCCTAAATCTTCAGAGCTACTTGCTCGGTTGATATGAGAAATCTGTCATTACAGACCCTCAGGATCTTTCTGGTCCTCTTGTTAGTTGTAATCAAGGATTTGTCAGTAGAAATCCTTTTGTCTCCAGGGACCATCTACAACCATAATCATATTCCCCAGAATCAAATGTATATTGATACAAAATTCCTCGATTCAGGTGACCTCAAAGTACAGAAAATTCTTGTGGGTGTGCATGTAGGAATGGGTTTTGGGTTTGGAATATTCCAAATTTTGGGGAGGTCTTCTGAAGGGGAACCAGGAATCTTGTATTCCAGTTCCCAAAAAACATTATGGACGTCTTTCTCTTGATATCCAAAAACTGGAATTATCGGTCTCCAAGAACTATCTCGGCATCTTGCAGAATGAAGCAGGAAGCTAGGTAATGGAGGTCGTCATATACCGAAAACTACACATCATATTGCCAAGGAATTATAAGGAATCTTCTTATATGAGTCCTCAATTCTAAAACTACTGGCCATCTTCCTAAGAGGTAACCACAAATCTAGATTTTGAAGTAGGAATCTGGGTAATGGGAGTGCTCACATGCAGGAGACTTCACTGCCTATTGCTGAGTAAGAATAAGGAATCTACGTTACTCGTGTCCTCAATCCTAAAAAAACTTCAGATCGTCTTGCTATGAGCTAAACACAAATCATGGTGTTTTCGAGCATGATCTGGGAAATGGAGTCCTTATTTACAGGCAACTCCATGACCTTTTGCTAAGAAAGAATAAGGAACTTGGGTTACACAAGACCTCAATCCCAAAAATCTACAGAGCATGTTGGAAAGTGTTAAAAAGGAATCAGAGTTTGGAAGCAGGATTTATCTAATGAGCGTCCTGTTATATAGGAAAATACACAGCCCCTTGCCAAGGAAGAAAAAGAATCGAGGTTATAGCATACCTCAGTCAGGAAAATCAACAGGCCATCTGCTGTGGGCTAAATAATAATCAGGGTTTCTAAGATGGAACAAAGGTAACATCAGTCCTCATATACAGAATTTACATGATCTCTAGCTAAGGAGAAATAAGAAACCTGTTCTACACAGTTCCTCCTTCAGATTATCTACATGACATCTTGCTAATGGCAAAACAAGAATCAGGGTTTCCAAACAGGATTCTGGGGAAAGGGAGTCCTCATATACAGAATTTACATGATCTCTAGCTAAGGAGAAATAAGAAACCTGTTCTACACAGTTCCTCCTACAGATTATCTACATGACAACTTGCTAATGGCAAAACAAGGATCAGGGTTTCCAAACAGGATTCTGGGGAAAGGGAGTCCTCATATACAGGATATTACACGGCCCCTCGCTAAGGAAGAATAAGGAATCTGTGACACACTAGTCCACAATCCGAAAAATTCTCAGGGTGTCTTGCTGTGGTATAAACAAGAATCAAGACTTCGAGCTCGTCTAATGTTTCGAAGATATTTTGCTTGTAGGTATTATGAATTAGTCATTTCAAGACTCTAGCAGCATTCTGGTCCTCTTGAGAGTTGTAATGGGGTATCTGGTAGTACAAGTCCCTTAGGTTCCTCGGGAAACTAAAGGACATTTTCCCGGAAAAGAGTATCATCTTGCCATATTTGGATGTAACTGTGGTTTTAACATGAACTTGGTAATCCTTAAATTACAGTTTGATCTTTATTTGTAGAGGGGCCGAGGGTTTTGCAGCTGCCAAATGTTTAGTAGGAAATATTAAAATGTAATGAGTATCCATGGATTCCACGTCCCTAGGAAACATTTGGGCATCTGAATTTTTCTACACAGAGTTTTGGGATCCACATGGACAGGGAAATTCAGGGCATCTTCCTGAGAACGGAAAGGTAATCCGGGTATTGGAATTCTCAGTCGCCTAAATCTACAAAGTCTCTTGATAAAGTTTAATCAGCAATCTGGGCTTCTATGTCGCCACCTTTTTAGTGTGTCTTTTGAAAAGGGACCAGGAATCTTGGGTTTCAATTCCTCAAGAAATTTATGGGAGTCTTTCTCTTGATATTCAAGGAACTGGAATTCTAGTCACCAGGAAATATCTTG
>NW_007249688.1:0-1500 GCF_000164805.1 Carlito syrichta | reverse complement strand
AATCTGGTTTACACGTGTCCTCCACCCCCAATAAAACTTCAGGGTTCCTTGCTAAGGGCCTAAACACGAATTTCGGTTTTGAAACATTAACTAGGGAAAGGAAATCCTCATATACAGGCAAATGCACTGACTATTCCTTCGAAAGTATTAGGAATGTGGGTGACATAATTTCTCAATCTACAAAAAATTATACGACGTCTTCATAAGATCTAAACAAGAATCAAGCTTTCGACGCAGGTGTCTGTGAACAGGAGAGCTCTTATACAAGTAAGTGCACGGCTGTTGCTAAAAATAAGGAATCTGGTTTATATGAGTCCTCAGTCCTCAAAATCTAGAGTGAATCTTGCTGACTTCTAAAGAAGAATCAGGCATTCGAGGCATGAATGTGGGTAATAGCAATCCTCAATTACAGGAAACTACATGGACTCTTGCTAATAAAAGAGAAGATATCTGATTTCCACGGTTCCTCTATCAAATAATCTACATGACTCCTTACTAAGGGCTAAACAAGAATCAGGCTTTCGAAACAGGAATCAAGAGAAAGAGAGTTCACACATACAGGACACTACCTGGCCTCCAACAATGTACGAATAAAGAATCATTGTTGTACGCGTCCTCTATCAAAAAAATTCCCAGGTTGTCTGCTATGGAACCAACAAGAAACAGATCTTCGAGCTCCCCCATTGTTTCAGAGCAATTTATAATTTGGATATTATGAATCGGTCATTTCAGGACTCCAGCAATATTCTGGTCCTCTTAAAAGTTGTAAATGGTATTGGGCACTCCAAGTCAGTTAGGTTCCTCAGAACATCTAAGGCCAGATTCCAGGACAAAAAGAATCTTCTTGCCATATTTGGATATAACTCTGGTCTTAAGGTGAACCATGTAATACTTCCCTTTCTGTGTCTCTTTTTATTTTGAGAAGGGACAAGGGTTTTGCACTTGCCAAATGTTTACTAAGTACTTTTAATGGTAACCCGGAATCTTGGAATGCACGAACCTCGGAAACTTCTGGGCATCTGTCTTTTGATATACTGAATTTGGAATCCAAATCGACAGGAAAAATCAGGGCATCTACTGAGAATTAAAAGGAAATCCGGTTCTAGGCTTTTTCATTTTCCGTAATTTACAGGGCCTCTTGATAAGGTTTCATCAGCAATCTGGGCTTCTGAGTCCCTACATTTTCAGAACTATTTGCTCCGTGGATACGCTAAATCTGTCATTACAGATCCTCAGGATCTTTCTGGTCCTCTTGTTAGTTGTAATCACGGATTTGGTTGTAGAAATCCTTTTGTTTCCTGGGAACATCTACGACCATAATCATATTCCCCAGAATCAAAAGGCATATTGGTACAAAATTCCTTGATTCATGTGACCTCAAAGTACAGAATATTCTTGTGGGTGGGCAGGTAGGAATAAGGTTTTGGGTTTGGAATATTCCACGTTTTGTGAATGTCTTGTGAAAGGGAACCAGGAATCTTGGATTCCAGTCCCAAAGAA
>NW_007249687.1:0-7260 GCF_000164805.1 Carlito syrichta | reverse complement strand
GCAGTTGATTAACACTTTTTCATCCAGGGAAACAACAAAAATAATTGCTCTGGAGAGATCAGGTGAATAGGGAGGGTGGGTCATGGGAGTCATGCCATTTTTGATTAAAAACTGCTGGACACTCAGCTTCAGCACAATAAGGGCAGATGCACTCATAAACAACCCATCACTTAATGGGCTCTGTGGATTTTATTGATATTATACCACAGTTTTGCAAGATGCTTACCATTGGGAGACTAGATCATGAATATAACATAGCTTCTTGTACATTTTTAATATCTTCTTGTGAATCTATAATTACTTCAAAATAAAAAATTAAATAAATTATGGTCAGCACTTGTACTCATCCAAAGAGGTGAAAGGGACAGTGTGAGATTAGCAAGTGTAGACAGGTACATGGCAACATTATGCTTGAGCTTCTTTTTGAGTTAGTTAGAAAGAATTAAAGAAAATGCAGAACAGATCACTCATGCTTTCTGTTTTTGTGTTGTTTTCCCTTCTGTTGAAATGCATGACCTGAAATCATCACGCTGTTAAGGACTATGTGTCCTCCCCTTTGGGAACTCTAGAATATACAGTAGCAGTTTACCCTCCTGAGTCTAAATTTCATGGTTTTCTCCTTCAGACTCCACCCACCCAACATATTCATTGTGAGTCATCATGGTTGAGCCTCTCCATGTTCTACACTGTTACATAGACTTGGACTTTTGTTGCATAGACTCAAGTGTATCCTTGGTTGTCTTCTCCTTCCATGAGAACACAAGCTCCACAGTGGTAGACTGTATTTTTTGTTCCTTTATGTCCCAGGAACTGGCATGTAATAGGGGCTCAGTCAACATCTTTTATATATTTTGAGATAAATGATTGCCCTGGGCTAGCAGAGGAAGCTATACATTCAGTGACCTCATGGCCACCACTACCCAAGTTGTTACAACTATGAGTTGGACAAAGGAATCCCTTTCTCAAAATACTTTGTACCTGCCTATTAGAAAGCTGTAATCAAATGCTGATTTGGTCAGAACAAGACTCCATTTGGCCACTTGCTGCTAAGTTGCACTGCCAGACTCTTAAAATTACCCCATCTACAATGGGAATTACGCCATCTTGGTTGTGGTGAATTTGTGTAGACCACGATCTATGACACCTGAATTTGGGTTCAGGTATACAAGGGGGGAACCAAAAAACTCCAGAATTTATTTATTAAAAATTGTGTGCTCATTCTTACATGTTTAAACTTCAGCCACTTTTAAAATACTCTCTGTTTGATGCAATACAACTATTGAGACACTTTTTCCATGACTCAAAAAGTTTTTGAACTCATAAATTTTGAAGCCTTTTAGTGCTTTTGCTGTTTTTTGTTTCACCTCTTGCACATGAGCAAAACATTCCCCTTTGAGGACTCTTTTTTTACCCAGGGAAGCAAAAAAAAGTTGCTTGAGGTGAAAGCAAGTGAATAGGGAGGGTGAGGCTTGTTAGTCATGCCATTTTCAATCAAAAACTGCTGAACACTCAGCTTCAGCACAATATGGGCAGGTGTACTTATAAAACACCCATCATGAAATGGGCAAATATGTTGAAAATCACTGAAGCCAATCACAGTCTCTCACAACAACACCATCTAGTTCAGTGATGCCAATGTGTTCCTAGAACACTTGCCTAGTGGTGGAAGCCCGTACTACAAGGGACCCACTTCCAAAAAAGTAATTCTGCTTTTTGGGGGTCCCACCTCATATATTGACTGAGTGGCCACTTAAGAGGAAGGAACACTCAAGCTTCAGCAGGTGGGTGAAAATCCATGTCTTTAAGTTTCTCTTTAACTGAGAATGGCCTACCCAAGGCAACTCCTCTGTCCTAGCCAGACCCAACCTCCAGTGTGCCCTTCCCTGACATTTCATGCAATGGAAATCCCATCAAGACTTTTGAAATATTCATATAAATGGCAGATTCTAGGACTACAGAGGATTAAAACAAAATAAGGAGGCAAAGAAAATAGTAAAGCTACTAAACTCTAAGTTAGCCCATATCCCAAGTTTGTGGCATGTTCAAGAGTAGGCATGACACAGACCATTGGAGCAAAGAAAAAGACTCAGTGACTTTGTGGGGAAAGTGAGCAGAGAATAGAAAGAGTCCTTTCAGCAGGCCTCTGGGCATGGAGAGGGGATACTGAGAAGACAATGAAGAGGCTGTTGACTTAGATTGTTTTAGCTGTGTCCCTCCTTCATAGGGTTACAACAAATCATATAATTCTGTGAACTCAGGGACACTGTTCATTCTAGACCATAGTTCCCAGCCAAGGGCACATTGGCAATGTCTTGAGATCCTTTGGGGTGTCACAGGTTACAGGGGACAGAATCGGCATTTAGTGGGTCAAATCCAGGGATGCTGCTAAATTTCTGCAACCCACAGAACTCCCCCACCACAAAGAATTATTCAGCCCCAAATGTCAACAGCGCTGAGATTGAGAATCCCTGGTTGAGATGATCGCTCTAAATTTACTGAGAGGTGACAGTGAATATACCAAGGAAAATGGAGAGGGAATATTTTCCTTTTATTTGCCAAAATGTCAGAGTAGAGGCCAAGTAGATGTTCTCGTCCTGTTCTTCACAGTAACTCATGGGAACCCAACCTCAGGACTTCCCATCAACTGCATTGCACCTTCTACATGATATGATGGATGCTATAAGACAAGATTATCCACTCTTGTAATCCTATATTTCCCTCATTTATATCTGAAGAGAAAATTGAGCAGCTTATTATATCCGATGGTATTTTATCCAAGTTTGGGTATTTGTAGATAATGCAGTGTGCCAAGTACTAATACTGAGAGGAAGATGGGAGGAAAAATGAGGGGTTATTTCTTAACCAAGAATGGAGCAGATGGGAAATAACACAAACACAAAAGGAATATTTTGTCATTTGAAGAAGAAAGGCCTCTCAGGTCAAAAATACAGATCCTTGAGTCAACCACTGAATGGGGGCTGACAGTGATTGAAGCCATCTGTGGACATGCAGGGTTTAAGATGACATCAATGTACCATGCACACTTTCAGGGTCCTGAATCAGTTACAAAGTTTCACGCAGAGTGAGTGCTTTTGAATCAGAATCTCACTCTGTAGCCCAGGCTGGAGTGCAGTGGCACGCTTATGGCCTCTGCAGCCTTGACCTGGTGGACTGAGGCAATCCTTCCACCTCAGTCTTCCAGATAACTGGAACAACAGGCATTGCCCTTTTTTTTGGTCTACCCTGACCTGAAAGATTGAAATTCTTTAATTTATTGTAGAGACAAGGTCTCGCCATGTTGCTCAGGCTGGTCTTGAACCGCTGAAATCAGGTAGTCCTCTCACCTCTGCCTCCCAAAGTGCTGGGATTACTGGTGTGAGCCTCTGCACCCAGCTAGTGCTGGAGTTTTTAAACTGACACAGGTTTTTATTTAAAATTACTAAGTGCATAGTAATTATAATTTGATGCAATAACCTCCTCAAGTCTATCATGCCAATTAATAATTATTCCTTCTCTCTAGTAGTTCAGGGGGAAAAAAGAGAAAACAAACAAACAAAAGCACAGGCATCATCTCTTGTTCACACCCAGACATGAATCCGTCAGCAAATCTTGTCACCTCCAACTTCAAACACCAAAAACCTGAGCTGGGCTGGGTTGGTGGCTCAGCCTGTAATCCCAGCACTTTGGGAATCCAAGGCGAGTGGATTGGCTGAGCCCACGAGTTTGAGATCAGTCTGGGAAACTTGGCAAGACCATGTCTCTACTAAATCAAAATTAGCCGGACATGGTAGCACACACTTATAGTTCTGGCTACTTGGAAGGCTGAGGCGGAAGGATTGCTGGAGCCCAGCATGTCGACGCTGGGGTGATCATGAATGTGTCACAACACTCCAGCCTGGGCAATGGAGTGAGACTCCAACTCAAAACAAAACAAAACAAAACAAACAAACAAAAGCCTGAGTCCTTTGTTGTTGACATCCTGGTTGAATTTTGGTTGAATTTTTAACATGGTTCTGGTGTTTTGAACAAATGTTTTGTAACTATTTTAGGCTAATTAATGCTCTAAAGACCACATCTAATTAACTGTATCTTTAAACATTTGTGTAACATATTTTTGCCAAAACAAGTCTCCATTTATTAAGTGTAATATAAATTAAAATATAGTCCAAATAAAATAAAATAAAATTTATAACACAGCAAGTTTCTCTTCTGCTCCATTCCTCCAAGTGCTGCTTAATTCCTACAGAGAAAATGTCACAGCCCTTCATCAGCCAAGAAGACCTGCCAGGATTCCCTCTCTCTATCCCCCACATGGTTTTGCCTTTGCACTTGTGCTGTCCCTGAAATTCCCAGGTGTTGCCAGGTCATACCCATTTCCCTCCATCTGCATTTGAATGCCACCTTTCTAGAGAAAATCTTCTCAGACTTTCTCTAAACTGTGATTTTTCCTCTTTCCCACTCATATTCTTTCCCTTCCTGGCTCCATGATCTTTTTTTTTCTTTCTTCTTAGCACTTTTCACAATCTAACACACCACTGATGTATTTTATTTTTTGCCTGTCCCAAAGGAATTTAAGAAAGAGTTGCTGTTATTGTTGTTTTGGTCTTTGTCAAGTTTCTAGTGCCCATAGTCACGCATGCTATAAATAGGCTCTCAATAAATATTTCTTGAATAAATTATTGAAAAAATGATAGAATTGTCAACCATGTGACCTTTATACACAGACTATTGCTAAAAAGTTCAAAATGACTGAAATATATGTTCTCTACTTTCCAAGAGAATAAATATCAGAAATCAATAAACATAAAAATTCTACCTTGCAACTTATAAAGAAATACAAATAAAAGCAATATACTATTCTACTTGTCCAATGAACAACAATTTAAGAAAATAAATTGATACCTTCCAGTGTCGGTGAGTGGTGTAGTTTGGATTGTTGCCTCCCCAAATCTCATGTTACAATGTGATCCCAGTGTTGGAGGTGTGGCCTAGTGGGAGGTGCTTGGGTCCTGGGGACAGATACCTCATAGATGGCTTGGTTCCCTCCTGGCAATATCGAGTGAGTTATTGCTCTATTCATTCATGCAAGCACTGGTTATTGGAAAAAGCCTGGCTTCTGTCTTGCTCCCACTCTTGCCATGCGACATGCCATCTCCCCTTGCCTTCTACCACATGCACAAGATTCCCAAGGCCTTAGAAGCCAAGCAGATGCTGGCCCCATGCAGAACCATGAGCCAAATAAACCTCTTTTCTTTATAAATTACCTGGACTCCGGTATATTTTTGTTACAACACAAAATAGACTAATTCAGTGTGTGTAAATATTTCCTGTACTATAAATGAGAAGGTAAACTGGTACAACTTTGATGCAAAAGTATTTTGGCAACATATAGCAAGGCCTTTAAGATATTTATAAGAATAAACTAATCATCCAATTTTAAGGAATTATCTAGAAAAAATAAGAGAAGTGGACAAAGATATATTTAAAAATCTACTAAAATTTGCTTAATATTAAACTTGGGAAAATTCTTTTTATCTAACAAAAAATAATTGGTTAGATAAGTTGTACTTTAGTCATTTAGTAATAATACTCTGGTCAATAAAATCTTGTAGAGACGCTTATTGAGTGGTGTGAGGAAACCAACAGATACATTCTCATGGTAACTGAATTGTTGCAATAATTCTCCACCCTCTTCCTATGTTCACACTTCCCTTTAAGATGGTTCGTTTTCTTATCTTACTCTTTGTACACTGGATATTCTAAATTGACTGGTGACTCCTGTGTGAAAGAGCTTAGTAGTCATCAAAGCCAAATTTAGTTGAATCTGAAATGTCAACACATGTAACTAAAATAGAGAAGTGGGTTACATATATTGACAATTCAGATTCAACCATGTATGGCCATGGCAACTGCTGAACTCTTTCAAATAGAAGTAGTGATTCATTGTTAAGTCATGGTGTCAAGATGGCCGGTCATCACAAATGACATTTATATTCTTTCGGTATTGGCCTCTTCTGTATGACTTGGTTCTCACAGCCCCTCTGAGATTAGTTAGTTTTCATGATTTTTGAGCACAATGTAGGTTTCCCACTCCTCATCTGCTACCCTAACTCCAGCTTTTGCACTTGCTCCCTCTGACTCTTTCTTTGTTTTCCCTCTGCTTTTTCAGCTCTTTGCCCATATAGCATCTTCTCAGAGAGTCTCTCTAGGTGTACATACAATTGTCACTCTTTCTCTGGCAAGCTCAGCCTCACCATCCTGCCTCACTTAGCTCCACAGAGTTCAGCACTGACTCCCCCGTATGATCTATTTACTTACCTGTCTGTATTTCTATGTTTTGTCTGTCTCCTCCCACTTAAGGGTTTCTTTTTTTTTTTTTTCCCCACTGCAGCCTCAACCTGCTGGGCTCCGGTGATCCTTCCACCTCAGCCTTCTGAGTAGCCGGAATTACAGGCATGCGCTACCACACCCGGTTGTTTTTTTAATTTATTGTAGAGATGAGGTCTCGCCAAGTTGCCCAGGCAAGTCTCAAACCCGTGGGCTCAGGCAATCCACTCACCTCAGCCTCCCAAAGCGTGGGATTACAGGCTGAGTCACCATGCCTGGTTGGTTTCTTAATCTGGATTCAGTGACTAGAATTCAGGAGTTCTGAGAGATTTGGTGGACAGGGGGATCAAATGACTTGGTTTTTTTTGTTTTTTGTGTTTTGTTTTTTTAACTTTCATTGGTTGCTAACCAGAATTGAACATTCTCTTCAATTACGATTATGGGCACAAAACCCAGCACCTGTGTCTTTGCCACCCATGCAAACTGCATACAACTTTATGTTATTTTAAGCTTTGCAGACATTTGGAAACAGCTCAACTCTTTTTGCCATTGCTGAGAAAAATTTGAGGTGTGTACTATGGTCTCTCTGATACTAAAGCCCAGCTTCCCTGTGTTACCCTAATTATTAACATACTTGTATGGACTTTCCTACTTTCCTCTGTCACTTTCCCACTCTTCCAAAAACCCCTCTGAAAATTGTTGTCTTAGAGCATTTTTTAAAAATAACATAAACCAAGTCAGATATTCTTACCACACAATGCTTTATATTACAAAATGCTAATATTTGAGACTTTAATCACAGTTTATGCTGTATAAGTCTCTTTCATTGAGATTCTCATTATCATATACTTTCTCATCTGATATCTTGCATAGCAGGTGAGACTTAGTTTGAATTAGAATGAGATGAAATGAAAATGAAAATCAACAAATAAA
>NW_007249686.1:7715-12890 GCF_000164805.1 Carlito syrichta | reverse complement strand
CTTCCTGCCGTCTCTCCTCTACAAGAGTAGAAATGTGTCCCAGGCAAGTCCACCATCCCACTCGGCAACGAGGACATTCTGCCAAGAAAGGCCAGGGACTCATCTCTCACTGGGGACATTTCTTCCTTCCCTGCCCATTTTCCCTAGCTAAAAAGCCAGTCACTCTGTGAACACACCATGTGCAATTGGGAATCTGTATGATTGTCATATTTTGGAGACAGGTTCTGGCTCTGTGGCCCAGGCTGGGGCCTGGGGACATGACTGTTGTTCACTGCCAGCCTCAAAATCGCAGGCTCTGGCGATCCTCCGGCCTCTGCCTCTGGAGTCGCCAGGATGACCTGCAATTTAACCCCAGACCCCTGTTAGGATGGGTGCGGAGATGGGGTCTCGCTGCATGGCCTGGGCTGGCCTTGCACTCCTGCTCCCCAGCCATCCTCTGGCCTCGGATTCCCACAGCGCTGGGATTCCAGGTGTGGGCCGCTGCACCAGGTTTTCTGGTTCATTTTCGATGAACAATCGAGGCTGGACTCGGGTGCTCAGCCTTGTCATCCTAGCACTTTGGGAAGCTGTGGCTAGTGGCCTGCCCAATCCTACGGGCCAAGACACACCCAGGGAACCTTGGCAAGTCCTCATCTCTACCCTCCATCAGAAATGAGCAGGGTGTGGTGGCTCATGCCTGTAGTTCTGGCTCCTAGGAGGACTGGGGAATGTCTCAATGGAGTCTGGCAGGCCGAGTCTGTGGAGGCTGGGAAAGAGACAATGCCCTCCAGGCTGAGTGATGGAGAGAAAGAAAAAAGGAAAAAAGGAAACAAAAGAAGAGCTTCAATTTGTGTATGGAGTTTAGCTCATCGTGAACAGAGATCATTTGGGAAGGAGGCACCAGCCTTGGGCCTAGAGTTCCCGAAAGATGGTGAATTGGCAAATAATCACGCTGTGGCTTTGGCAGGCTAAGGTGTGGAACACCTGGAGCCTGGGAGTTCAAGACCAGCCTGGAGCACGTAGCGAGAACCCATCACTCCCCGGAACGTGAACACTGAATTTGCTCATGAATGCACCCACAGTTCCGGCAGTGGCCTCCATCCCATGT
The DNA here is from genome assembly GCF_000164805.1 of Carlito syrichta. Taxonomy (NCBI): domain Eukaryota; kingdom Metazoa; phylum Chordata; class Mammalia; order Primates; family Tarsiidae; genus Carlito; species Carlito syrichta. The sequence goes on along the minus strand of NW_007249686.1, from coordinate 11,803 downwards.
GTTCCTTGGCATTGCCCACCATGACATAAAGTGTGAGTCGAGGCTGGGCACTGTGACTCAAGGCCTTCATCCCCATGCCCTGGGAGGTGGAGGCAGGAGGCTGCCTGAGTCCAGGGGTCAGAGAACAGCCCAGGCAACGTGGCCAGACCTCATCTCGGTGAAAGGTCTCCAAATTCGGGTCTGGTGTGATGACCCACAGATTCCTGGCTGCTCAGAGGTCAAGGTGGAAGGACAACCTGAGCCCCTGAGGTTGAGGCCCTGGGAGAGATGATCATGCCCCCCCACCCCAGCCCGGCACATGGAGACTCTGGCAACACAAAAGATGCCACCCACATGTGTCACAATGGGTGTCCACAACTCCCCATGGAAATGTCTGTGTGGCTGGGGGATGATGGTGTGATTGGGAGAGGAAGGGACCCTCCACACGCCGGAAGTGGAAAACATGGTGACCAGAACCTGGACTGGCAGCAGTTGCCGGACCGCCATGATCGTTCTGTGCCCAATGGCCGCCCTAGCTCAGGGCCGTCTGTTCCATGAGCTTACACACGTCTTTCCTGTGGAGCACAAATGTGGAGGCAGACCTTCTGGGGCATGTGGCTTAAGGTGCGGAATAGACAAGCCCAGTGGCCACCTTTGAAATCTCCCACAAACCACAGGCCAGTAAGCTCATTTTCCTCTCCCATCCTTGAGGGTGACACCATGTGCTGGGTGGCAGGGGTGGTGGTGGTGGTGATGGTGGTGATTATTATTATTTGGAGTCAAATTCCCATCTGTAAAATTTGAGCACAGGGGCACGCTCACAGCCACTGCCTACTCCACTGGCCGCACCTAAGCGCCATCTCACCTCCATCCAAAGAGTGCCTGGAACCACAGTGCAGCGCCACCACACACAGCTGATCTTCAGATTTATTTTTGATGGCTGATATGAGGCCTTTCACGGTGTCCCAGTGTGGTGTTGAAACTGCAGTCTCCTGCTGTCCATTCGCCTGGGCCTCCGAATGGCCAGGATGGCAGACTGAGCCCCTTATCCCGGCCTGTGGTTGTGGTGGTGGTTTGTATTATTATTCTGAGTTGGAGCCCCACTCTGTCTCACAGGCCATAGCACTGGGGCCTGCTCTCGGCCACTGTGGCCTCCACTGGCTGGGCTCCAGTCATCCTCCCACCACAGCCTCGTGAGTGGTCAGATCGAAAGGCCTGCACCAACAAGCGTGGCTCGTTTTTATGGCTTTAGTAGAGATGAGGTCTCGCCAAGGTGCCCGGGGTGGTCTCAAACACAGGAACTCAGGCCATCCTCTCGCCTTGGCCTACCAGAGTGCAGAGATGACAGGCGTGATCCCCCATGCCCAGCCTCCACCCCACTCTCGCGGACTTCAGCGAGGCTGGTTCCCTCCGACTACCTGGGACCCCCAAGAGGGCAAACCGAATGCCAGCCAAGCCCATCACAGGGGGAGCACATGACACATGGGTGTGTCTCTGCCAGGGTGAGCGCCCTTCATCCTGCCTTCTTCCCCAGGGGGGAAACCACTCACCACTCCCATGGTGCACCTCAGTGAAAGGGAGGGCAGGCACGAGTCTCAATCCATCGGTGGGGTGGGATGACTGGACGACTCATGCCTTTCTCCTTGGCACTCAGGGAGTCTGAGACGGGAAGATGGCCAGTGTCAGGGAACTCGAGAAAAGACTGGACATGATAGGAAGCCAACACCTCGACCCAAGCAAAACCTAGAAAACCTTGGGTGACGGCAAGCCTCAGGGGAAGGATCGCCTCTGGTTCTTTGTTCAAGGTCATAAGGAAAACCAGGATGTCGACCAAATGGAAAACCTGTGATTGCAGCAGTTTGGGAGGCCCAGGCCATCAGGATGGCCCGAGTTGGGTGGTTTGAGAGCAGCCTGGGCAACCTAGTGAAAAAAGTAAAGAAAGACAGAAAGACAGAAAGAAAGAAAGAAAGAAAGAAATAGAGAAAGAAAGGAAGAAAGAAAGGAAAGAAAGAACAAAAGGAAGGAAGAAAGGAAGAAAGGAAAGAAAGAACAAAAGGAAGGAAGAAAGGAAGAAAGGAAAGAAAGAAAGAAATCCATTCTCCTGCAAACTTTCTCACCTCAGTCCTTCTCCTCACCCTTTCCACATATGAGGTTCCCCCAAGCTCAACACCTTTCAAACCCAACCCTCCCCAAATGGCTGCCCCCACTTTGGTGTTGAAGTTCCCACACTCCATGGCCATGTTCCTGCCGGCTCTCCTCTCCAAGATGAGAAATGTGCCCCAGGCAGGCAGAAACTCTGAAGCAGCAATGAGGACCTTTTGCCAAGAAAGTCCACAGACACATCCCTCATCCCAGGACATTTTTTCCCCACAATCTCATTTTTCCTGTTTCAAAGTCAGTCGACCTGTGAACACACCATGCGCAGTTGAAAAGCTGTGTACAATTTTCATGTTTTTGGAGACAGTGTTTGGCTATGTGGTCCAGGCTGGGGCCCAGGGACATGACCGTTGTTCACTGCCATCCTCATAACAGTGGACTCTGTCAATCCTCCCGCCTCAGCCTCTGGAGTGGCCGAGGCGTCGCTCCTGCCAACAGTACATGCAAGTCCAGGCCAGGCATGATGGTGCATGGATTTCAGCCCTATGCCCTGGGAGACCGCAGCGGGAGTTTGCCTGAGCCCAGGGGTCAGAGACCAGCCCAGGTGAAGTGGCCAGACATCATCTCAGCTAGAGGTCTCCAAAATCGTGTCTGTCGTGGTTGTGTCCAGAGTCCTGGCTGCTCAGGGGCTGAGGTGTGAGGACTGATTGAGCCCCTCAGTTTGAGGCCCTGAGAGCCACAATCGTTCTGTTGTGCCACAGACCAGCCCACAGAGTCTCCAGTAACAAATAAGACGCCTCCCATGTGTCTCACGAAGGGCATCCATGGCTCCCCAAGGAAAGGTCCATGTGGGTGGGGGACGACTGGGACTTTCTGCCAAGTAAGACCAGGGAAACATCACTCACACGGGGACATTTTTCCCTATCACATTTTTCCTGGTTCTAAAGTTAGTCACCCTGTGAACACACCACATGCAGTTGAGAAGCTCTGTATGATTCTCATGTTTTGGAGATAGTGTCTGGTTCTGTGGCCCTGGCTGAGGCCCAGGGACATGACTGCTGTTCTCCGCCAGCCTTGAAATGATGGGATCTGGTGATCCTCCCACCTCAGTCTCCGGAGTGGCCGAGGCATCACCCCCACCGACAGTACGTGCGAGTCCAGGCCAGGCACTGTGGCACAAGGTTTTCAGTCCCAAACCGTGGGAGTCCGAGGCAGGAGGCTGCCTGAGCTCAGGGGTCGGAGACAAGCCTGGGCGAAGTGGTCAGACATTGTCTTGGAGAGAGGTCTCCAAAATAGTGTCTAGCGTGGTTGTCCTGGCTGCTCAGGGGCCGAGGTGTGAGGACTGCATGAGCCCCACAGGTTGAAGCCCTGGGAGCCACGATCATGCCACTGTGCCCCAGACTGGCCCACAGAACTCCAGTGATCCTTCTACCATGTCCTCCCAAGTGTACAGAATGACAGTCATGCACCACCACACTCGACTCATTTTTTGATTTTTTGTAGAGATGAAGTCTCACCATGGTGCCCGAGATGGACTCAAACCCAGGGGCTCAGACCATCCTCTCACCTCGGCCTCTCAGAGTGACCAGATGAGAGGTGTGAGCCCCTTGCCTGGCTTCCACAACCCTCTCGGGGACCAAACACTAGGCCAGCTCTCTTCTGACGATCTGGGACCCCGGAGAGGGCATCTGGAGTCACATCCCAAGCCACCCCAGTGGAGCACCTGACACAGGACTGTGCCTCTGTGGGAATGCCCACACCACAACCCACCTGTTCCCCAGGGTAGTCATGCTCACTCCTCCCAGGGGCCACCTTGGGGAAAGGGAGGGCATGACTCTCAAACATTCAGGTGGGGCATGGACAGCCGGGCAGCTGACAACTGTCTCCTCGCCAATTGAGGAGGCTAAGACGGGAATATGGGTGAAGTTCAGGATCTTGATACCAGTCTGGACACCATAGCAAGCCCCCACCTGGACCACAAGCCAAAGCCAGAAAACCTTGAGTGAGGACAG
>NW_007249686.1:0-6805 GCF_000164805.1 Carlito syrichta | reverse complement strand
ATTGGGAGGCCAAGGCCAGAGGCTGACGGGAGCCTGATGGCCGAGATCTGCCCCTGCAACTTGGTGAGACTTCATTTATACACTCCATCCCAAATGATCCGGGTGTGGAGTCACGTGCCTGTCATTCTGTCTCCTCAAAAGGCCTTGGAAATGCTCACCAGAGCCCAGCAGGCTCAGGCTGCGGTCTCTGGAAGCAAGCCACCGCCCTACAGCCTGGCTGATGGAGTGAGACTCCGACTCAGTGTAAAAAAGGAAAAAAGGATAAAAAAGAAGAGCATCCATTTGTGTATGGAGTTGGGATCATCATGAACAGACAGAGATCATTTGGGAAGGAGACCCCAATTGGGCCTAGAGTTCCTGAAAGATGGTGGATTGGCAGACAATCAGACTGTGGCTTATGGAGGCTGAGGTGGGGGACCGCTGGAGATTGGGGCTTCAAAACCAGTCTGGGTGACATCGTGAGACCTTGCTGCTAACTGGATTGCAAACAGTGGAGTCAGGCATGGTGACACCCACGGTCCTGGTTACATGGAATGCAGTGGCCTTGGTTCTGGGGCATTCCTTTGCGTTGCCCCTGCCAACAGTAGGTGCAAGTCTGGACCAGGTACTCACGCCCATCAGCCCCTTGCCCTGGGAGGTCAAGACGGGAGAATGCATGAGCCCAGGGGTCAGAGAGAAGCCCAGGTGAAGTGACCAGAACTTGACTCAGCGAGAGGTCCACAAAATCGATTCTGGCATGGTTGTCCCTGGAGTCCTGGCTGCTCGGGGGCAGAGGTGGGAGGACTGCCTTAGCCCCACAGAACGAGGACCTAGGAACCACGATCATGCCGCCATGTTTCAGATCATCTGATGGAGACTCTGGTGACAAAAAAGATGCCTCCCACATGCGTCACGATGGGCATCCTCAGCTCTACAGGGAATGTCTGTGTGGGCAGAAGACAATGGGAAGACCAGGAGAGGAAGGGGCCCTCTCCCTACCTGAAGGTGGCAGACAGGGCGAAAGGAACCTGGGGTGGCCATGGTATTGCCAGACTGCCTTGAACGCTCTCTGCCTGATGGCGGCCCTAGCTCAGGGCCATCTGTTCAATGAACTAACATGCATCTTTGCCATGGAAGAAGATTGTGGGTAGTGGAGGCAGGTCTTCTGGGGTGTGTGGCTGAAGGCGTGGGACAGACCTGCCTGGTGGCCACTTTGAAACCTCTCATTAACAACAGGCCAGAAAGTGCCTTTTCCTCTCCCATCCCTGAGGGTGTCTCCTTGCGCTGGATGGCAGGAATGGTGTTGGTGCTGGTGATTATCATTATTTGGAGTCAGAATCCCACTCTGTAGCGCAATTCAGAGCACGGAGGCATGTTCACTGCCTCGGTGTACTCCACCTGCCGGGCTTAGCGATCCTCCCACCACTGACACCAAGTGGTTGGAACCACAGGCCTGTGCCACCATGCCCAGCTAATCTTTGCATTTATTTTTGATGGTGAAGTCAAGGTTTCGCCCCTGGTCCTGGGCTGCTGTTGATCCCGCAGCCTCAGACCGTCCAATTGCCTGGGCATCCGAATCACCAGAATGACAGGCTGAGCCCCTGAGCCCTGGCTGTGGTTGTGGTGGTGGAGATGGTTGGTATTATTATTCTGAGTCAGAGTCCCACTCTGTCGCCCAGGCCGGAGCACCGGGGCCCACTCTCATTCACCACAGCCTCCACTGGCTAAGCTCTGGTGGTCCTCCCGCCATTGCCTCCCGAATGAACGGAACGACAGGTGTGTGCCACCACACTCGTCTCATTTTTTGGTTTTGTTTAGAGATGAGTTCTCGCCAACGTGCCTGGGCTGGTCTCACACACGGGCCTCAGGCCAACCTCTTGCCTCAGCCTCCCAGAGCATTGGGATGACAGGTGGGATCCCCTGTGCCTGGCCTCCACACCCCTCTTGGGGGCCCACCACAAGGCCCACTTCCTTCTGTCGACCTGGGAGCCAGGAAAGGGTGGCAGGAGTCACGCTACAAGCCTTCCCCAGTGGGAACACCTGGAAGAGGGGCATGTCTCCACCGTTGCACCCACCACTCTGCCTGATTGTTCCCCAGGGTGGACCTGTTCGCTCTTCCCAGGGTCCAACTCAGGGAAAATGAGGGCTTGACTCTCATACCTTTGGGTTGGCGGGACAGCTGGACGACTCATACCTGTCTCCTTGGCACTTGGGGAGGCTGACACCAGATGATGGTCAGAGCCCGGTATGTCGAGATCAGGCTGGACACAATAGCAAGCACCCACCTTGACCCCAGACAAAACCCAGAAAACTTTGGTTGAGGGCAGGCCGCTCCAGGAGTTTCACATCTGGCCCAGAGTTCAAGACCAGGCAGGAAGACCAGGATGTTGACTAAATGGAAAGCCTGTGATCACAGCAGTTTGTGAGGACATGCCAAGAGGATGGCCCAAGTTGGGGGGTTTGAGAGCAGCCTGGGCAACCTAGTGAGGAAAGAAAAGAAAGAAAAAAAAAGGAAGAAAAAAGAAAGGAAGGAAGGAAGGAAGGAAGATAGAAATAAAGACAGAAAAGAAGGAATCTATTCTCCTGCAAACCTTCTGCCCTCAGTCCTTTCCTTCCGACCACCCACATGTGAGGTTCCCCCAAGCTCGGCACCTTCCAGCACAACTCCCACAATGCCTGTCCCCATTTTAGTGCAGGAGTTCCTGACAGTCGCTGGCTGCATTCCTCTGAGCCCTCCTCTTTGAGGTGAGAAATATGCCTCAGGTAGGCTGGCCCTCCGACTTGGCAAAGAGGCCCTTCTGCAAAGAAATGCCAGGAACACATCCCTCACCCAGGGACATTACTTCACCCACAGACCTATTTTTTCTGGCTCTAAAACCAGTCGCCATTTTAAAACACCATGTGCAGTTGAGAATCTGCATACGATTCTGTTGTTTTTGGAGACAGGTTCGGGTTCTGGAGCTAAGGTCAGGGCCTGGGTACATGAGTGTTGTTCTCCACCAGTTTTGAAATGGCAGTCACTGGTGATCTTCCTGCCCCAGCCTCCAGAGAGGCTGGGATGACAAGCATCTCGACCAGAGGCTCCTGTTTGGTTGGGTGCACAGATGGGGTCTCCATGCATGGCCCGGGCTAACCTTGAGCTCCTGGGATACAGCCATCCTCCTGATTCAACCTCCCAGAGTGCTGGGATTCCAGGCGTGGGCCTTCTGGTTTGTTTTCAACAAAGGATCGAGTCCGGACTTGGGAGCTCAACCTCATCATCCCAGTGTTTTGGGAGGTCAAAGCCAGCCTCTGGCCTGAGCCCACGGGTCTGAGACATACCTGGGCACCTCAGTGAGACCTCGCCTCTACCCTTGTTCCCAAATGAGCCAGGGGTGTTGGTGTGTGCCTGTTGTTCTGGCTTCTCAGAGGTCTGGGGGGAACGTTCACTGGAGCCCAGCTGACCGAGGTTGTGCTGGCCAGGAGTGAGCCACAGTCCTTCTGCCTGGGTGACAGAGTGAGACTCAGACTCAAAAAAATAAAAATGAAAGGAAAGAAAAGAAGATCATTCATGCGTATATGGAGTTGGGATCATTGTGTATAGACAGAGATCATTTGGGATGGAGGCCCCAGCCTTGGGCTTAGAGCTCCCAAAAGACAGTGGATTGGCAGACAATTGGGCTGTGGTTTTCAGTGGCCGAGTCAGGAGACTGCTGGAGACAGGAAGCTCGAGACAAACCTCAGCCACGTAGTGAGATCACGTTGCTCCCCGGAATGCACACATTGGAGGCGCCCCTGGTGGTGTCCGCCGTCCTGGCTACAGGGGATGCGGTGGCCTCCATCACAAGGTGGTCCTTTGCGTAACCACTGGCAAAAGAACATAGGAGTCCAGGCAGGGCACCTTGGCTCATAGCAGTCAGTTCTACACCATGGTATGCTTAGGCAGGAGGCTTCCTGAGCCCAGGTGTCAGCAACTGGCTGGGTGATGTGGCCAGATCTCATCTCAGTGAGAGATCCCCAAATGCAAGACAGGTGCGGTGGCCCCCAGAGTCCTGGCTGATCAGGGGCCAATGCTGGAGGACAAACTGAGCTTCGCAGGTTCAGGCCCCAGGGAGCCATGATGGGGCGCACCACAAAACAAGCACAGTGAACAGAGACTCTGGTGCCAAAAAAGACGCCTCCCACCTGTGTCAGGAAAGGAGCCCACGGCTCTCCAGGGAAAGGTCCACGTGGGCAGGAGACGATGGAGTGATAAGGAGAGGAAGGGGCCCGCACCCCTGCCCAAAGGTGGTAGACAGGGTGACCGGAACCTGGGTTGGCCGTGGCATTGCCAGACCACGTTGATCAGTCTGTTCCCGATCACTGCCCTAGCTCAGGGTAGTCTGTTTCATGAGCTCACACATGTCTTAGCTGTGGGTCCTGAGTATGGAGGGGGTAGGCAGGCCTTCTTGGGCGTGTGGCTGAAGACGTGGGTTGGACAAGCCCAGTGACCAATTTTGAATTCTCTTGCAATGTCAGGCCGGAAAGTGCCTTTTCCTCTCCCATCCTTGAGGGTGACTCCTCATGCTGGGTGGCGGGGTGGTGGTTGTGGTGGTGGTGGTGATTATTATTATTTGGATTCAGAATCCTGCTCTGTCATCCAGGCCATAGTGCAGGAGTTCGCTCACGGCCACCGTGGACTCTACCTGCCAATCTCAGGCTATCCTCCCTCCTAGGACCCCATAGTGGCTGGAACCACAGGCCTGCACCACCATGCCTGGCTAATCTTTGGATTTATTTTTGATGGCCAAGACGAGGTCTCACCCTGTGTCCCAGGCTGGTGTTGAACCAGCAGTCTCAGGCCATTCACTTGGCTGGAGCTCCAAAGGGCCGGGATGACAGACTGAGTCCCTGAGACTGGCCAGTGGTGGTGGTGGTGGTGGAGGTTGTTATTTTAATTCTGGGTCGGAGACCCACTCTGTCACCCAGGCCAGAACTCAGTGACCCACTCTCAGCATCCATGGCCAACACCAGATGGACTCCAGTTATGCTCCTGCTGTGCCCTCCCAAATGGCTGAAATGATAGTGTGTGCCACCATGCTCAGTAAATATTTTGGTTTCTTGTAGAGACAAGGTCTCACCAAGATCCCCAGGCTCATCTTGCACTCGGGGGCTCATGCCATCCTCTCAGCTCAGCCTCCCAGAGTGCAGGGATGACAGGCCTGGGCCCCCACACTGGCCTCCAAATCCCTCTCAGGGCCCCACCACGAGGCCCGCTCCCTTCTGATGACCTGGTGTCAGGAGCCAACCTCAAAAGACTTCACATTTACAGGGTCTGGAGGGCCAGAAACCCCAGGTTGCAGGGCAACTCTGGGCAGCTATTGGCCCTGCTTCTACTACGCAACTTGTTATGTTCTCCCTCAGTATCTGGATAGTTGGGAGATGAAAAAAAATAGTAGTCTCTTAAAAGAATCTATTAGTAGAAACAAGCAATTAGCGAAATGGAAATTTTTATCCTGAGATAAGACCCTCCATTTGAGTTTCTCTGTCCCTGCCCTTTAGGTGCTTGAACCCACAACAATGATTAAAAACTGCGGGTGGCAGTCTCCTATCTCCGGGAATCTTGGGTTGAATGTGTGTCAGTGCTCTCTTTACCCCTGTCAGGGGACGATAGATGCAAATTATAAACATCATGTTTGGCATAATAATAGGCTTATTAGTTTTAGTTTTTAAAGTTGGTTTCTAAATAGAGAACTTTGGGCACCTTGTTTTCATTTTAATGATTGTGAATTGTTATATAGGTATTTTTAGCATAACAAAAAAGATTGTTGTGATGATTACAAGTGTTTTAATTTTAGGTGAGGCCATTCATGCACGAAAACAGATGGATGGTCATATAATTTGCAGTATACACAAAATTTTTGCATTTTAGAGTAGATGATTAATATGGAAAGGTTGAAATAGTATAAAATGCTTTGTAATTGTGTTTAGAAAAAATAAAATGTTAGGAAACATAAGTAGGCATTAAGTTGTTAAATGTTTAGATGGTTAGGGTTAATAGTTAACAGAAATACGTTGTGAAAATTTACATGCTTTAAAGATTCTATTAGTGGATACATTTTCACAAATTGGAGGGAAGACAGTACTGCATCGCCGTTAGAACAATGATCAAAACAAAATAAATACATCTGAGTTTGAAGACCAAACTGTATGCAACTTAAAGTATAAAAAGAACTTGTAAAGAAAAATAAATGGGCAAATGTCCTGCATAACATCAGAGTCAGTTGAAGTTTTCTCCAATGTCGATGCCATTCCTCCTTCAGGAAAACCTCACGTGCTGGAGCTGGAATCTGGCAAGTGGTGCCCGAACAGGGACCTGAAAGTTAAGTCTTACTTAATCTGAATGGATAAAACCTTGCCTAGGGTGCTGCAGACCCCTCAGTAGAGCAAAGATAGGAAGGGTAAGCAGTTTTAGACCTGTGATGTGAACATGGGTCAGAGTGAATTTAAAGAAAAAATATTGTTCATAAGCAATTTGATGTATATGCTTTCTAAAAGAGGAATTAAAGTTTTCTGTACACGATTATCTTGTTTTCTACATTTTGTGCAAAGCAGTGCCCCTGTCTCCCTGAAGAAGGCATCATTAATTTAGAAACATGGACACAGTTTGGGGAAAAACTGAAAGTATATTACACTCTCCACGGCCTGGATTGAGTGCCTGTAGATACTTTTCCATTATGGAATATAATTAAAGATGTCTTAGATCCACAGCAAGAGATTGATAAAATGATCATTAAAGTAAAAGTGGAACCAGTTGAAAGAACTCTCTTACTGATCACTGTAAATTCCCAGGCAATATTACCCACCG
>NW_007249685.1:2240-5103 GCF_000164805.1 Carlito syrichta | reverse complement strand
CCTGCTAGCCAGCTGGCTAGCCAGCTGAATCAACCAGCTGAATTAACTAGGCAGCCAACTGGCTAAACAACTGACATAACTAGCTCTCTACCTAGCTAGCTAGCTGGCTAGCCAGCTGACTTGCCCAGCTGACATAACTAGCTCTCTACCTAGCTAGCTAGCTGGCTAGCCAGCTGACTTACCCAGCTGACATAATTAACTTGCCAGGTGGATAGCCAACAGACTTGTATAGCTCGCTACCTATCTAGCCAGCTGGCTAGTCAGCTGACTTAACTAGGAGACTTAAATAGCTGGCCCGCTTGCTACTCAGCTGAATTAACTAGCTTGCTATATATCTAGCCAACTGGCTAACTAACTGACTAAACTAGGTGACTGAACTAACTAGCAATCTGTCTAACCAGCTGACTAAAGTAGTAAGCTAGCCAGCTGTCAAGCCAGCTGACTTAATTAGGTGATTTAACTGACTAGTGAGCCTGATAGACAGCTGACTTAACTATCTAGCTACCTAGTTAGTCAGCTGTCTAGTCAACTGACTTTACTAGGCGACTTAACTAGCTATCTAACTGACTAGCCAGCTGATTTAACTAGGTAGTGATGCAACAAGGCAGCTGCCTATCCAGTTGACTTAACTAGCTGACTTAACTAAACAGCAAGCAGATTTAACTAGCTGAGTTAAGCATCTAGCGACCTAGCTAGCCAGCTGGCTTATCTTGCTGTCTTAACTAGGTAGCTATCTAGCTAGCCAGGTGACAACTAGCTGACTTAACTAGCTACCAAGCTACCATAAATAGCTGACCAATATAGCTAGCATTCTAGCTAGCCAGCTGACTATAACTAGCTGAAGTAACTATCTACCCTGGTGGCTAGCCAACTGAATTAACTAGCTTTTTAACTAGCTAACAAGTTGAATAGCCAACAGTCTTAATGAGCTGAATTAATTAGCTAGACAGCTGGTTGCCAGCTGACTTAAGTAGCAGACAACTTGCTAGCCAGCTGGTTGCCAGCTGACTCAACTAGCTGCATATGTCAGCTAGTCAGCTGGTTAGCCAACTGATTTACCTACCTGACTTAAGCTAGCAAGCTTGCTAACCACTTCTCTTAACTTTCTAGCTATCTACGTAGTCAGCAGGCTAGCCAACTGACGTAACTAGCTGACTTGAACAACTATCCTGCTACTTGCTAGCTGACTTATGTAGCTAGGAACCTACCTATCAAGCTGACTAGATAACTGACTAAACCAGATGACTAAATCGCCTAGCCAGTTGGCTAGCCGGCTGACTTAACTCACTGACATCACTAGCCAGGCAGGTAGCTATCTACCTAACTTAACTAGCTACCTACCTACCTAGCCAGTTGGCTAGCTAGCTGACTTAACTAGCTGAATTAACAAGCTAGCCAGCTGGCTAGCCAACTGACTTAACTAGCTCGCTACCTAGCTAGCCAATTGACTAGCCAGCTGACTTAACAAGCTGACTTAACTAGCTGCTACCTAGCTAGCCAGCTGACTTAGTTAGCTAACTAGCTAGCTAACTAGTTAGTCAGCTGTCTTAAATAGTTAGCATACTAGATAGCAACCTAGCTAACAAGCTGACATAAATAGTAAGCTGCCTTGCTAGCTAGCTGACAATCAGATAGATAACTAGTTAGCTTAATTGTTATCTAACATTTTAGCTAGGTGACTTAATCATCTGAATATGTTGTTAGCTAATGTGCTGGTTAGCTGACACATCCAGCTGACTTAACTCGATAGCTATCTAGCTAGGTAGCTGACTGTCCAGCTTACCTAACTCACTAGCTAAGTAGTTAGCTAGCCTACTCAACCAGATGACTCAAACAGTTTGCTAAATAGCTAGCTAGCTGACTCAACCAGCTGACCTAACCCATTAGTTAACTGGCAAACTACCTGACTCAACCTGCTGACTTAAACCTTTAGCTAATGCGCTAGCTGTCTGTCTTAACCAACTGACTAAATTAGAAGCTGACTAAACTAGCTGACTTAGCTAGCTGACTTAACTAACTGACCTGCTTTCTAACCAGTTGAAATAACTGGTTGCTTCATGTCTAACCAGCTGACAGCAGACTTAACTGCCTGACTTAACTAGTTAGCTAGCTGACGTAACTACCTGAATTAAATAGTTAGCTAACTATTTAACTAGCTGAATAACGAGCTGACTTAATTAATAGTTAACTATTTAGGTAGCAGACTTAAGTAGCTGACTTAAATAATTAGCTAACTAGTGAGCTAGTTGACTTAGCTAGCCTACTTAGCTAGCGAGCTAGCTAACTAGTTGGCTAACGAGATAGCTGGCTGAATTAATGAGTTGGTTAATGAGTTAGATAACTGTTTTAACTAGTTGATAAACGAGTAAAATAGCTGACTTAACTAGTTGGTTAACGAGTTAGTTAGGTGACTTAAGTTGTTGGATGAAAAGTCGGCTGACTAGCTAGCTCATTTAACACGTTGGCTGACTACTCGGCCAACTTGTTAGCTGGCTTAACAAGTTGACTGACTAATCTGCTGACTATTTAGCTTTGTTAAATAGTTGGCTGATGAGTTGTCCCCATAGTTAGTTCAGGTAAGTGTTTGGTGGATAGTTGCTCACCTAATTTCTCAGCCAACTGGTGGGTCAACTAGTTTGCTGACCTAACTGGTAGGCCATCTATTTCGCTGACCAAACTTGTTGGCTGGCAAGTTGGCCCACTATTCGACCGATTGGTTAGCTGACTTAACTAGTTGGCTGCCTAGTAGGCAGAAAGTTAAGCTGAATTTACTCGTCGGCCAGTGAGTGAGCAGACAGGTGAGCTGACTTAACTAGTTGGCTGGTGAGAGAGCCAACAAGTCAGCTGAATTAACTAGTCTGCT
>NW_007249685.1:0-734 GCF_000164805.1 Carlito syrichta | reverse complement strand
ATCCCGCTGGCTTACCAGCTGACATAACTACCTAGCTACCTAGCTAACAAGATGGCTAGCAAGTTGAGTTAACTAGGTGACTTAAGTATCTAGCCAGCTGGCTAGCCAGCTGACTTAACTAGCTAGATACACAACTAGGCAGCTGGCTAGCCAGCTGATTTAACTAGCTTACTTAACTAGATAGCCATCTGATTTAACTAGCTGACTTAAGCTAGCTACCTTGCTAGACTGCTGAATTTATTAGATGAAATAACTAAGTAGCTACCTAACTAGATATCTTGCTAGAAAGCCAACTTAAATAGCTGACTTAACAAGCTAGCTAGCTAACATAACTAGCTGACTTAACAAGCTAGCTATCTAGGTAGCCAGCTGACTAAATTAGCCGAAATGACTAGCTAGACTACTGTCTAGCCATCTGAATTAAATGGCATTTTAACTAGCTAGGGAGATGACATGCCAAGTGACTTTACGAGGTGACTTAACTAGTTATCCAGCTGGTTAGCCACCTGACTTAACTAGTTGATTAACGATCTAGGAACCTCGCCAGCCAAGTGACTAAACTAGCTGACAACTATATATCCAGTTGGATAGCCAGCTGACATAACTAGCGCTCTAGCTCTCTAGCCACCTGGATAGCCAGCTGAATTAATTAGCTAGCAAGCTGACTAGTCAACTGACTTAACTAGGTCACTAATAGCCAGCCAGCTGGCTAGCCACCTAACTTAACTAGCTGT
>NW_007249684.1:0-11673 GCF_000164805.1 Carlito syrichta | reverse complement strand
ATTATTATTTTTTGGAGTTGGAATCCTGCTCTGTCGCCCAGGTCTTAGTGCAGGGGCATGCTCATGGCCACCGTGGACTCCACCTGCCAGGCTGAGGCAATCATTCCACAGTGGCCCCCCGAGGGGCTAGAATGACAAGTCTGCACCACCACACCCATCTAATCTTTGGATTCATTTTTGATGGGCGAGATGAGGTCTCACCCAGTGTCCCAGGCTGTCTTGAACCTGGAGGCTCAGGCCATTCACTTGCCATGACCTCTGAAGGGCCAGGATGCAAGGCTGAGCCCCAGAGCCTGGCCTGTGGTTGTGGCAGTGGTTGTTGGTGTCATCATACTGAGTTTGAGTCACACTCTGTGACACAGGCCGGAGCGCAGGGGCTGGCTCTTGGCCACCGTGGCCTCCACTGGCTGGGCTTTGGTGATCCTCCTGCTGCAGCCTCCCAGTTGGATGGAACGACAGGCATGTGCCACCAAGCTCGGCTTATTTTTTTGGCTTCTTGTAGAGATGTGGTCTTGCCAAAGTGCCTGGGCTGGTCTCGAACCAGGGGGCTCAGGCCATACTCTCATCTCAGCCTCCCAAAGAAATGGAGTGACAGACATGAGCTCCAACACCTGGTCTACACCACTCTTGGGGCCCAACCGCAAGGCCCACTCCCTTCAGATGACCTGGGACCCAGAAGAGGGCAGCCGGAGTAACCCACTGAGTCCGCCACTAAGGAGGACCTGGTGCAGGGGCATGTCTCCACCAGGGCGCCCACACCTCCAACTGCCTCATACCCCAGGCTCACTCATCCCAGGGGCTGCCTCAGGGAAAGGGACAGTGTGACTCAAACCATCAGGGGGCTGGCCGGGTGACTCATGCCTGTCTCCTCAGCACTTGGGTAGGAGATGGGAAGATGGCTGGATCTCGGTAACTGAGACCAGGCTGGACACCATAGCAAGCCCCCACCTCTAGCCAAAGCAAAACCCAGAAAACCTTGGGTGAGGGCAGGCCTCAGATGGAGGATCACCTCAGGTTCAGAGTTCAAGACCAGAGAGGAAGACCATTATGTCGACCAAATGGAAAGCCTGTGATCGCAATGGTTTTGGGAGGCCGAGGCCAAGAGGAAGACCTGAGTTGGGTGGTTTGAGATCAGCCAGGGCTACCAAGTGAGGAAACAAAAGAGAGAGAGAGAGAAAAGTAAGAAGGAAAGAAAGAAAGAAAGAAAAGGAAGGAAGGAAGGAAGGAAGGAAGGAAGGAAGGAAGGAAGGAAGGAAGGAAGGAAGGAAGGAAGGAAGAAAACCTAAGTCAACATAGAAATCCATTCTCCTGCAAATCTTCTGCCTTCAGTCCTCCCTCCCACATACGAGGGTCTCCTAAACTCTGTAACTTCCATCCATAATCTCCTCCAGTTGCTGCCCCTGCTTTGTTGCGGGAGTTCCTGAGTCTCCCTGGCCGGACTCCTGCTGGCTCTCCACTCCGAGATGAGAAATGTGCCTCAGGGAGGCCATCACTCTGACTCGACAATAAGAATCTTACGCCAAGAAAGGGCTGGACACATCCTCACCCAAGGACATTTCTTCCCTCCAGTCCCACTTTTTCTGGTACTAATACCAGTCGCTCTTTGAACACACCACGTGTAGTTGAGAATCTGTGTATGTTTCTGATGTATTTGGAGACAGGGTCTGGTCTGTGACCCAGGCTGGGTCACGGGGACATGACATTCGTTCACTGCCAGCCTCAAAATTGTGACTTCGGCAATCCTCTCACCTGAGACTCTGGAGTGGTCGGGACGATGGGCATCACAAACCCAGACCACCTGTTTGGATGGGTGAGGAGATGAGGTCTCCCTGCGTGGCATGGGCTGGTCTTGAGCTCCTGGGTTCCAGATATCCTCCAGCCTCAGACTCCCAGAGTGCTGGGATTCAGGGCATGGGCCACCACAGCTGTCCTTCTGGTTTGTTTTTGATGAAAGATCAAGGCCAGCCTCAGGGGCTCTACCTCGTCATTTCAGTGCCATGGGAAGCTGAGACCAGTGGCCGGGCCCAGCCCACAAGACCATGATGCACCTGGGCAACTCGGTGAGACCTTCTCTCAACCCTCCATCCCACATGAGCTGGGCATGGTGGCACACACTTGTAGTTCTGGCTCCTCAGAAGGCCAGGGGAGAAAACTTACCAGAGCCTGGTGGGTTGAGGCTGCAGTTGCCAGGAGCAAGCCACCACCCTCCAGCCTGGGTGACAGAGTTAGACTCTGACTCAAAAAAAAGGAAATAAAAGAAGAGTATCCATTTATGTATGGGATTGGGGTCATTGTGAACAGAGTTCATTCAGGGAGGAGGCTGCAGCCTTGGGCATAGAGTTCCGGAAAGACAGTGGATTGGCAGACAATTGGGCTGTGGCTTTGGGAGGCCAAGGCTGGGAACCGATGTGCCTGGGAGTTTGAGACCAACCTGGGCCAAGTAGCGAGACCTCGTCACTCCCAGGAACACAAACATTCGAGTTGCACTTGGTGGTACCCAGGGTCCGAGTTACAAGACATGAGGTGGCCTCCATCCTGGGGCATGCTTTTATGTTGCCCCACCAAAGAATGTGCCAGTCCAGGCTGGGCACCGTGGCTCAAGGCCGTCAGACACAGGCCCTGGGAAGCCAAGGCAGGAAGCTCTCTGAGACTCAGGGTTGCAGACTAGCCTGGGCAACCTGGCCAGCCTGTGAATCTGCAAGAGGTCCCCAAAATCGAGTCAGACATGCTAAACCCTGGAGTCCCAGCTGCTTGGGGACCGAGGAGGGAAGATCTCCTGAGCCTCTCAGGTTGAGGCCCCAGGAGCTACAATCGTGCCACTGCACTCCAGCCCTGCTCACGGAGACTCCAGCAACAACAAAGATGCCACCCACGTGCATCACAACTGGCATAATGGCTCCCCAGGGAAACGTCAACATTGCGAGGGAGAATGGATTGATTGGAGAGGAAGAGGCCATCACCCCACCCGAAGGTGACAGACAGCATGGCTGGACCTGGGATGGCAGCAGCATTGCTGGACAGCTTTGATTGCTCTGTGCCCGACAGCCACCATAGATTGGGCCATCTGCTCTTGAGCTCAAACGTATCTTTGCCATGGGGCATAGGTGTAGAGGGTGGAGGCTGGACATCTGGTGTGCGTTGCCAAAAGTGCAGGACAGACATACCCAGTGGCCATCTTTGAAACCTGCTGTGAACAACAGGTTGGAAAGTGCCTTTTCCTCTCCCATTCCTGAGGGTGATTTCTCGTGCTGGGTGTCAGGGGTGGTGGTGGTGGTGGTGGTGGAGCTGGTGATTATTATTATTTGGTGTCAGAATCCCACTCTGTTGCCAAGGCCGAAGTGAGGAGCATGCTCACGGTCACCGTGGACTCCACCTGCCAGGCTCATGTGATACTTCTGCCTAGGCCCCTTGAGTGGATGGAACCACAGGCCTGCTCCTAATCTTTAAATTTATTTTTGATGGCCAAGATGAGGTCTCGCCCCATGTCCCAGGTGGGTGTTGAACCCTCAGGCTCAGGTCATCCACTCACCTGGACCTCCAAAGGGCCAGGATGCCAGGCTGAGCCCCTGAGCCTGGCCTGTGGTTGTGGTGGTGGTGGTGGTTGGTATTATTCTGAGTTGGATTCCTGCTCTGTCACCCAAGCTGGAGCAAGGGAACTACTCTCAGTCACCATAGCCTCCAATGGCTGGTCTCCCATGATCCTCCCGCCTCAGCCTCCCAAGTGGCTGGAATGTCAGGTGTGCCCCACCACGATCGGCTCTTTTTTTGGCTCCTTGGAGAGGTTGTCTCCCCAAAATGCTCGGATTGGTCTCAAAGCCAGGGGCTCAGGTCATCTTCTCGTCTCGGCCTCCCAGGGTGCCAGGATGACAGGCATGAGCCCTCGAGCCTGGCCTCCACACCCCTCTTGGGGCATCATCGCGAGGCCAGCTTCCTTCTGATGACCCGGGTGCCCTGAGTGTGCAGCCAGTGTCACCCACCGAGCCCTTCCTGGGTGGAGCACCTAGTGCAGGGGCATGTCTATGCCTGGGCACCCATCCCTCTGCCTGCCTTGTTCCCCAGTGTCAACTCACACATTCCTTTTGAGACTGCCTCTGGGAAAGGGAGGGCTTGACTCTCAAATCTTTTGGGGACTGGACGGCCGGACACCTCACAACTGTCTCCTTGGCACTTTGGGAAGCTGAGACAGTAAGTTGGTCAGAGCCTGGGAGATCAAGGACCAGGCTGGAAAACATAGCAAGCCCCCACCTTGACCTCAAGCAAAACCCAGAAAACTGGGGGTGAAAGCAGGCCTCAGTGGGAGGATCACTTCAGGTCCAGAATTCAAAACCAGGAAGGAAGATCAGGATGTTGACCAAATGGAAAGCCTGTGATCACAGCAGTTTGGGAGGCCTAGGCTGAGAGGAAAGCCCAAGTTGGTTGGTTTGAGAGCAGCCAGTACTACCTTGTGAGGGAACAAAGAGAGAGAGAGGAAAAGAAAGAAAGAAAGAAAGAAAGAAAGAAAGAAAGAAAGAAAGAAAGAAAGAAAGAAAGAAAGAAAATCTAAGTCAACAAAGAAATCCATTCTCTGCAAAACTTATTTCCTCAGTCCTTTCTCCCCCATCCCCCCACATACGAGAGTCCCCCACGTTTGGCACCCTCTGGCCCCAAACCCTTCCATGGCTGCTCCTGCTTTGGTATGTGAATTCCCGAGGCTCCCTGGCTGACTTCCTACCGTCTCTCCTCTACAAGGGTAGAAATGTGCCCCAGGCCGGTCGACCATCCAATTTGGCAATGAGGACATTTTGCCAAGAAAGGTCACAGACACATTTCTCACCAGGGACATTTCTTCCTCCCCTTCCCACTTTTCCTGGTTAAAAAACCAGTCACCCTCTGAACACACCATGCTCATTTGGGAATCTGTGTATGATTGTCATGTTTTTGGAGACAAGGTCTGGCTATGTGACCCAGGCTAGGGCCCGGGGATGTGACTATCCACTGCCAGCCTCAAAATCACGGGCTCTGTTGATGATCTGGCCTCAGCTTCTGGAGTCACTGGGATGACCAGCAACTAAAACCCAGACCCCTGTTAGGATGGGTGCAGAGATGGGGTCTGACCGTGGCCTGGGCTGACCTTGGACTCCTGCTCTCTAGCCATCCTCCAGCCTCGGATTCCCAGATCACAGGGATTCCAGGCATGGGCCGCCTCGCCAGTCTTTCTGGTTGATTTTTGATGAAGGATCAAGGCTGGACTCGGGGACTCAGCCTCGTCATCCTAGCAATTTGGGAGGCTGCAGCCAGCGGCCAGTCCAATCCCATGGGCCAAGATGAACCCAGGAACCTCGGTAAGTCCTCATCTCTACCCTCCATCATAAATGAGTTGGGCGTGGTGGCACACGCTTAAAGTTCCGGCTCATCGGAAGGTTGGGGAAAGTCTTGCTGGAGCCTGGCCGGCCGAGTCTCTGGTGGCTGGGAGAGAGGCAACGTCCTCCAGTCTGAGTGATGGAGAGAAACTCTGACTCAAAGAAAAATAAGAAAAAAGGAAAAAAAAGAAAAGTATCCATTTGTGTATGGAGTTGTGGTCATCATGAACAGACAGAGATCATTTGGGAAGGAGGTCCCAGGCATGGGCCTAGAGTTCCTGAAAGACAGTGGATCGGCAGACAATCAGGCTGTGGCTTTGTCCGGACGAGGTGGGGGACAGAAGGAGCCCGGGAGTTTCAGACCAGCCTGGGGTACATAGCGAGACTTCGTTGCTCCCCAGAACGTGAACACGGAGTAGCTTATGGATGCAAACATGGTTCCAGCTACACACGATGTGGTGGCCTCTGTCCTGGGGCATTCTTCGGCATCACCCACCAAGACAGAATGTATGAGTTGAGGTCGGGCACCATGACTCAAGGTCATCATCCCTGTGCCCTGAAAGGTGGAGGCAGGAGGCTGCCTGAGCCCAGGAGTCGGAGAGGAGTCTGGGCAATGTGGTCAGACCTCATCTCGGTGAGAAGTCCCAAATTCGGGTCAGGTATGATGGCCCACGGAGTTCTGGCTGCTCAGGGGCCAAGGCAGGAGGACTGCATGAGACCCGAGGTCAAGGAACCAGGAGCGACAATCATGCCCCTGTGTCCCAACCAGGCAAACGGAGACTCCAACAACACAAAAGATGCCTCCCACATGCATCATGACAGGTGTCCACGGCTCCCCAGGGAAGTCTGCGTGGGTGGGGGATGATGGTGTGATTGGGAGAGGAAGGGCCCCTCCACACACCAGAAGATCGAAGACAGGGCGTCCAGAACCTGGACTGGCAGTGGCATTGCTGGCCCACCTTGATCGTTCTGTGCCCAATGGCAGCCCTAGCTGAGGGGCGTCTGTTCCGTGAGCTCACCCAGGCCTTTCCTGTGGGGCACAAATGTGGAGGGTGGAGGATGGCCTTCTGGTGTGTGTGGCATGGGATGGATGTGCCCGGTGGCCACCTTTGAAATCTCCCACGAATGACAGGCTGGTAAGTGCATTTTCCTCTCCCATCCCTGAAGGTGACTTCTCGTGCTGGGTGACAGGGTTGGTGGTGGTGGTAGTGGTGGTGATTATTATTATTTGGAGTCAGATTCCTGCTCTGTAAGACTGGAGCTCAGGGACATGCTCACAGCCACTGCGGATTCCACTGGGTGCACTCAGGTGATCTGCCCGCCTATGTCTCCAGAGTGTCTGGAACTACAGGCCTGAGCCACCACGCATGGCTGATCTTTGGATTTATTTTTGATTGGTGATACGCCATCTTGCACCATGTCCTGGGATGGTGTTGAACCCGAAGACTCCTGATGTCAACTCGCCTGGGCCTCCAAATGGCCAGGATGCCAGAATGAGCCCTAGAGTCCTGCCTGTGGTTGTGGTGGTGGTCGGTATTATTATTCTGAGTTGGAGTCTCACTCTGTTGCCCAGGTCATAGCGCTGGGACCCACTCTCAGCCACTGTGGCATACACCGGCTGGGCTCCAGCGATCCTTCCGGCATGGCCTCACGAGTGGCCCAATCTAAAGACCTGCACCAACAAGTTCGGCTCATTTTTTTGGCTTTTGTAGAGATGAAGAATCGTCAATATGCCCAGGCTTGTCTCGAACCCAAGAGCTCAGGCCATCCTCTTGCTTGGCCTACCAGAGTGCTGGGATGACAGGCTTAATCCCCAATGCCTGGCCTCCACACAACTCTCAAGGACCATGGCGAGGCCCACTCCTCTGATGACTCGTGACCACCAAGAGGGCAGTTGGATTCACCAGCCGAGCCCATCATGGGGGGAGCACGTGGTGCATGGGCGTGCATCTGCCAGGGTGACCACTCTTCATTCCACCTTGTTCCCCAGCGGGGACCTGCTCGCCTCTCCCATGGGGTGCTTGGGTGAAAGGGAGGGCTGGCGTGACTCTCAAATCTTTGGTGCGGTGGGATGGTTGGGCGACTCACGCATGTGTCTTTGGCACTCAGGGAGGCTGGGATGGGAAGAAGGCTGGAGCCTCGGAACTCGAGACAAAGCTCAACATCATAGCAAGCCAGCACCTTGACCCAAGCAAAACATAGAAAACCATGGGCATGCCTCAGGGGGATGATCGCCTCTGGCCCATAGTTCAAAACTGGAAGGAAGACCAGGATGTCAACCAAATGGAAAACGTGTGATTGCAGCAGTTTGGGAGGCTCAGGACATAAGGATGGCCGGAGATGGGTGGTTTGAGAGCCACTTGGGAAACCTAGTGAGGAAAGAAAAGAAAGACAGAAAGAAAGAAAGAAAGAAAGAAAGAAAGAAAGAAAGAAAGAAAGAAAGAAAGAAAAAAGAAAGAAAGAAAGAATGAAAGAAAGAAAGAGAAGATGGAGATAGCATAGGTGGATTCGTGAGACTCTCCTTGTTCCCCAAAAGACTCTTACTTTTCTTTCTGCAGCCCATTGCCCACCGCCAGCCACACTGGTACAAGGGCCAGATATTGTGGCCCCTGATGGTGGCTGCCCCACTATATGTGATTCCAACCTGCTCAGGATTCCTGGGTCTCAGCTCCCTCCCAAGCTACATTGTCTCGCCCAGCCCCCAACACCAAACTGCAGGTCACCCAGCGAGGCTCTGAGCACCCATCCCTCAGAGATACCATTCCCATTACTGGCTGAAGTGCCCTGTGAGGGACCCAGGGCCATCACCTGCCCTTTGGAGCTTTAGAGCTCTGGAGCCCCAGGCCCGCCCTGGCTGAGGCACTCAGCATGCGACCTCAAGCTTGTGTAAGAGAGCAGAACCCCAAGCTTGTGTAAGGTGCTGATCAGAGGCTTCCAGCCCCAGAGAAGGGAAAGCTTGACCCTCTCCTCCACCCCAGCCAGCTGGTGACACCCCAGATCCAGCACCCAGCTGAGCAGCTGATCCTGCCCAGAGACCTAGATGAGCATCTCTAAAAGTGAAAGTGCAGCTATCACCTCTGCAATTCTCCAGGCAGATTTGCATCGCCCTGCACACCTATCAGAGCCTCCACCTCGGTTCCCATGGACACGTCGTTAAACAGGAGACAAAGCCCCTCCCCTATGCTGAACAGACTGAGACAACTAAGAGTCACAGACCTCCCAGGCAGCAGGGTAGCCACCTGCAACAAAACCAAAGGGGAGAGGCTGGAGATCAGAGCTCAAGTGACTTTAACCACTAAGGAAAGATTACAGAACTAGTCTGATCTCTTATTTTGACCTTAGGTTTTATCATTCTGACTGTATGTTTTGCTCACTATTGTTTGCTTTCTAACTTACTCTATCTGTTTCATGATCTTATTGGTCTGTCTCTGTGTAGCTAGCAGTATTCTTTAGGGAACATTCCTTCAGTGTTTTCTTTTTCACTTCTCTCTGGCCTTGTGTCTCTTTTTCACCTGTTAGTTGGTATGTATGTCTGTTTACCCTCTCACACTTCTCTCTTTATAACTTCCTAATGACAGTCCCTTCCTCCATTATTTTCCTCTTTTGTACCTCCTTTTGCTCCAGGGACTAGAGAAAAATCTACACATATGAAGAAAAACCAAAAGAAGAATATGGGTCTCTACCAGACCCCTGGGAGGGCAAACGCTGAGAAAACTGACTATAGAATGCAAACAATGAAGAGCCCCTAGAATGACTTGTCTCAAACTACAAACCTAGATATCAAGACATTAATGGACAGATTAAAAAGAATTGAGGAGACTCAAGAAGAAACTAGAAAGGAACTGATATCTGAGATAACAGTAATAAAGAATACTGTGAATGAAATAAATAACAAACTGAGAGACATGGAAAGCAGAATTACCCAAGCAGAAGAAAGAATCTCAGAGCTTGAGGACAAAATATAGAACTAACCCAAACTCTCAAAAACACAGAAAACAAGCTCAAAACCACAGAAAAAAATCCTTCAAGAGATGAGCGATTACTTCAAGAGACCAAATCTAAGAGTAATTGGCCTTTCTGAGGCAGAAAGAGAGACAGAGACCACACTGGAACAAACCTTCCAAGAGATCATTCAAGAAAACTTCCCTTATCTAGTCAATGAATCAAAAATTCAAACAAAAGAGATTCAGGGAACACCTGAAGGACAACAAATGAGAAGATCAGCTCGTAGACACATGATAATGCGCCTAAACAAGGAAGGCATAAAAGAAAATCCTAAAGACAGCAAGAGAAAAAGGCCAGATCACCTACCATGGAAAACCAATTAGAATAGCAGCAGATTTATCTACAGAAATGCTGCAGGCTAGGAGAGTTTGAAGCTCTACCTTCAAAGTTCTAAAAGATAAACAATTTCAACCGAGAATAACCTACCCGGCCAAGCTAAGCTTCAACAGCAAGGGAGAATTAAAATTTTTTCCATATATCCAATCCCTAACAACATACACTGTCACCAAACCACTTCTACATGAAACACTTAAGAAAGTACTAAACACAGAAGAAAAGGAGAAAAAAAAGAACAACATTCTTCACAAGAGAACAGGAAAAATAATAAAATACACATGAACCAACCACAAAACCAAAGAAAGACAATAAACCAAGTGGAAGAACAACTCTATAAGAACTCTATGATAGGTACATACTCTCACATTTCAGTAATTACCCTGAACGTGAATGGACAAAATGTACCACTGAAAAGACATAGAATGGCAAAATGGATAAAATATCAACAGGCAAAAATATGCTGCCTTCAAGAGACCCATCTCACTAGAAAAGACGTGCACAGACTCCAAGTAAGAGGATGGGAAACAAATTTTCAGGCGAATGGAACACAAAAGAAAGGAGGAGTCACGATCCTAAATTCAGACAAAATATCATTTAAGCTATCAAAAACTAAAAAAGACACAGATGGCCACTACCTAATGATAAATGATTCACTCCATGAACAAGAAATATCTATCCTAAACATATATGCACCTAATATAGGTGCACCAACTTTTATAAAGCAACTCCTAGGAAAACTAAAGAAAGATACTGACTCTAACACCATCATAACTGAGGACTTAAATACCCTACTCACAACCCTAGATGGATCATCAGGACAAAAAATAAGCAATGAGATCCAGAACCTCAATGTGACTTTTGACCAAATTGATTTAACTGATACCTACAAGACACTCTATCCAAAGACCACAGAATGCACATTCACCTCATCACCCCTTGGAACGTATTCTAAGATTGACCACATAATTGACCATAAATGAAGCATAAGTAAATTTAAATGGGCCAAAATTTTACTATGCACCTTTTCAGACCACAGTGGAATAAAAATGAACATTAAAGGTGGGCTCGGTGGCTCAGCCTGTAATCCCGCGCCTTTGGGAGGCTGAGGTGAGTGGATTGCCTGAGCCCGCGGGTTCGAGACCCGCCTGGGCAGCAAGACCTCATCTCTACAATAAAAATCAAAAAATCAGACAGGCGTGGTGGCGCATGCCTGTAATTCCGGCTACTTGGAAGACTGAGACGGAAGGATCTGGAGCCCAGCAGGTCAAGGCTGCGGTGGCCGGAAGCAGCCACTGCACTCCAGTCTGGGCGACAGAGTGAGACTCCAACTCAAAAAAAAAAAATGAACATTAACACCAACGAGGTTTCCCCAAAACCCACAAAGACATGGACACTAAATAGTATGATGCTTAACAACTCATGGGTCAATGATGAAATCAAAACAGAGATCAAAAGACACCTGGAAACAAATGAAAATGAAGAAACATCTTACCAGAATCTCTGGGACGCCATGAAAGCTGCAGTATGAGGGGAATTTATATCCCTACAAACACACATGAAGAAAATGTAAGGAGCACAAATTAACAGCCTAACAAGCCACCTAAGCAAGCTGGAAAAGCAAGGCCACAAAAGTCCTAATTTCAGCAGAAGAATCCAGATCACCAAAATAAAAGCCCAAATCCAGGACATAGAAAACAAAAAGATAATACAAAAAAAAAAGAAATAAAAAGCTGGTTCTTTTAAAGGGTAAACAAGATCGATGGTCCCATACCTAGACTGACCAAGAAAAAGAAAGAAAAAAACAAACAAACACAAAATATGAAGTCACATATGAACCTGAAGAAATACAAAAGATCATTAGAGACTACTATGTACACTTGTATGGAAACAAACTTGAAAGCCTCAAGGAAATGGAGGACTTTCTGTCATCACATAACCTGCCTAGGTTGAACAAGAAGAAATTGAGACCCTAAATAGACAAATAGCAATCAAG
>NW_007249683.1:0-5433 GCF_000164805.1 Carlito syrichta | reverse complement strand
CTTGTCTCTATGCAACTGCTTTAACTATATCTTGTTGGCAGAACTCCAGGGACTTTCTGGGCACCTGTTCTACCTGGGACATAAAATTAATCAAAACTCCCTAAAAATCAAAGTTCCCATTTTGGTTGCCAAGTTGTTAGTTAATAGTTGTGAATAGTTAATAACAATAGTTAATAGTTGATAGTTAATATGGTCTCTAAGATGCTATGTAGTCAATACTGCAAATTTTACCTATAAAAGATTATCACAAACTACACTAGATTATCAAGAGTTTTCTCTGGCGTTTACCTGCTCCTGCCCCGCGTGTTAGTAAAAACTCAAAATTAATTAAACTCAGCTTGCTGGCATGACTTCTTCTCACTTACTCAATCATAACTTTTGGAGGCCCTAGTAAGATTTCATTGTCTGCCAGCACAAGCTGCCACTTCACTCCAGTCTTCCCAGGCTGGGAAGGGAGTTGGAGGGAGGCACCACCTGAAATTCTCAGGACTTCTTAGCTGTTCACCTGGCTCTGAGAGGGTTGGAACGACTGCTGGCAGCTATGCCTCTAAAAATCCTCAGTCTTACAGTCTCCTGAAAGGAAAAATTTACTTTCATTTTCTGTCTATTTTGTTTGTGGACATAATTCTGTTTAAGGGTGTTATGGCCTGATGAGGCCACCCTTTGGACAGTATTCATTTGGCCAAGATGTTTACTGAATAGTGTCCTCTGGTTTTTCTACCCTAAGGCTATGCCAGGGATTCATTATTTTCTGCCCTAATCCTGTTCCAGGGATCTGTAACTTTCTTCCCTGAAGTTTTGCCAGGGATCCATAACTTTTCTCACTTGGTCCAGATATGTCTTTTTTGTCATTGTGTTTTGCCGGTTTGTCATTTAATATGGGGTCACAGGCTTCTTGAAACTTCAGTACCCTGGACTATATCTTAAAAAATTATCTCCTTTAAACAACAGGAAAAACAAACAAGACTCAGGAATGACATTTACCTCATCACTTTCTGAATTTACTGCAGGCCAGGTAAATTAATTTTTACTGACAACTGTTTGTAATCAGCTATAATGCTTTTCACTGACAACTGGTTTATGGACTTCAAAATCTCCTTTAAGGCCCAAGGATTGTTAATCCAACACAGGATAAATAACAAAATAACCTGGGATTTTCAAGTGTTGTAAAAGTATAACATGCCAATGTTTACCTGTTTTAAGTTCTCAGTTTGGGCTACAATCTAATTACACATCTCTAATGTTTTCAACTTTTCTTTGAACTTTGTCAAGATGGCTATGCT
This sequence comes from Carlito syrichta, assembly GCF_000164805.1. NCBI lineage: Eukaryota > Metazoa > Chordata > Mammalia > Primates > Tarsiidae > Carlito > Carlito syrichta. The sequence goes on along the minus strand of NW_007249683.1, from coordinate 4,150 downwards.
TCCTTGTTAAAACACAGGTGAAAATGGTTTAGAGAAAAATGTTTCAACATACGTTGAAAAATTGAAGGTTTTGGCTTGTCGTGCTTGTAGTTTGCAGGACTACTTTCACTTTCCAGTATTTTTTTTTCTAAAGCAATAGCTTTTTTCCATCATTGCTAGCTTAATAATTTTGTCTATGCTCTCATTTACTATTTTAAATCCAAATTAAATATTTTAAATCAAAATAATTTTTCAGTTAAAGTCCTACTGTTTCCTATTCGTGCCCTTAGAAATAATATTTTTTTACAATTCTCTACAGCCCACTTCAGCAAGAAGTGGTTACAGAAGACTTATCTTCACTCTGTTTGCCAGGATAATTAGAATATTTCCAAGAGCAGGAATAGACAAATAAAAGAACAAACTGAGAACCAAAAGCCATTTTTTATCTTGTTCTTAAACCATGCATGTATGACCAGTACTGCCACCTCCCCTCTGTCATCTCCACCTTTGGTAAATCACATCCACTGTTGGATGAATCTGGCCCCCATCTTGCCCTCCAGGATGTTTCGCAGGGACAGGTCAAGATAAGCAACATTTCCTGATGTATATTCTTTTCTTAATCTCTAATATATATATTATATTATATATAATATATACACATAATATAATATAATATATATAATATATAAACTCAGAACCTGTCATTCTCAGAAAAACCACAGGTTTTAATTTCTTACTAGAATCAATCATGTGCATTCATCACATCACCTGGAATAACTGACAGCAGCTCCTTTTAACCTGTTTACTTGTACTCAGAAAAAAGGTAAACTATTAAATAAGGTTTACTCCCTCCTCTGGGACCCTAACATTTCTACAGGGTACGGGACATCAGAAATTTTTCACCAGACTCTATTAGCTGAGTTGAGGGGAGCAGCCCCAAAACCTGTCAATCTTTCTAAAACTACCGAGATTCTCCAGGGTCCCAAGAAACCTCCGGGGAAATTTCTTGAACACCTTCAGTAGGCTTTTCATACTTATGCCCCATTCAATCCCTTGGCTCCTGAGAATGTTCAATCTATTAATTTGTGACACAGAAAACTCCAGATATCCAAAAATGAATTGGTAAATAAATTACAGAAGCTTGAAAGCTTTACAAGGATAAGTATTTCTCACCTGGTGCAAGTGGCCCAGAAGGTTTTTTACAATTGAAATGCTGATAAAAAAAAAGAAACTGGCATTACAGCCAGCCAATAAAGCTGCCAGGGTACAAATTAAAATCCTGGTAATGGCCCTCCGAGCCCTGGGAACTGACTTTAGGAGGCAACGGGGGCAATTACAGTTGCAAATTCACTTTTAAGCTAACTAAAAACTTAGGGAAAAAACGTATTACCCACTCGTTCCTCATAGCTCCAAATTGCCTATTCCCTCCAATGGGCTGAAACCTGCTTCCAATAGTGGAATTTAAGAGCCGCTATTGTTCTTTCACCTGAAAAATGGAAATGTTTATTCTTACTGCATATAAATTGTTCTTAATGGTTCCACTTTCTGAAGAATATATTTAAACCTCTACCCAGTCTACTACTAAAAATGTTCTGCCAAGCTTACTTCCACAATTGTACCAGGGGTGTCCTTTTGTCTGGGCAGAGAACAACCCACCAGAGTTGGCAAAACATCACCCTCCAGTGGTGGTAATTTGACGGGAATCAGCTATTCCTGACTAAATCTGGCAGTAACCTGTGAGTTTACAGACCCAGAAAGGAATTGCTTCTCACATAGAAAGACTCTTAGCTACCTACATTCTGACTCCATACAAGTCAGCATGGAACACATCTTTCCTTTGAGTTCAGAAACCGGGAGCTTCTGACAATCAAGTGGTTCAAGACTTAAAAGAAATCAACAAGTGGGTAAAACTGTTCATCCAACTGTTCCTAACCCATACGCTTTACTGAGTCTACTTGCCCCTCACCATCAGGTATATACTGTGCTAGATTTAAAGAAATTTTTTTCTCTATTCTCCTTTCTCCTGTCATCCAAACTATTTTTCCTTTTAAGTGGACAGATCCAGACACAGAAGACACCAGTCAATTTACACATGACTACCACAAGGTTTCAAGAACTCCCCAACTCTCTTCTGGGAGGGTTTGCAACAGAACTTGTCAGGGTTCCATGCCCAATATTTTGAACGTACTTTACTTGAATACGTGGATAACCTCCTACCTGCAGCTGCAGATTTGGACACCTGTTTACAAGGTACTAAAGCTTTGTTAAGCTTCTCCAGGACCTGGGCTATCTAGAACAGCAAAGAAAGTACAGTTTGCTCTGTCAAAGTGTCACACCTTCAATACGAGCTGAAAGAGTGCACCACAGCCCAGAAAGAAGCCATTCTCCAAATTCCACCAAACACCAAGAAACAGGTACAGGAATTGCTGGGGCAGGACATTTTCAGCTATGAATCTGAGAATTTACTGAAATTGCCGAACCCTTGAACTCAATCACAACAGGGGATCCACCCCTAAATTGAACTACTGCTGAGATAAAAGTGTTCCAGCAGATAAAACAGCTCTAACACAAGCCCTGACAATATCCCTTCCAGATGTTACCAAACCTTTCCACAGGTTCATTGATAAACAACAAGGAATTGCCAAAGGGGTCCTCACTCAGGTCCTAGGGCCATGAAAAAGACCAGTGGCCTATTTGTCAAAGAACCTGGACCTGGTAGCTTCTGGCTGCCCCTCTTGTCTTCAAGCCATTATGGCCACGGCTTTGCTGGTTAAAGAAGCAGACAAGTTAACTTTCAGCCAGAACCTGGGTTTAACTGCTCCCCATGCTGTAAGACTCTTCTCTGGGGAGCCACTGGTCATTAAATGTCAAATGCACGCATTGCCCAGAATTAGAGTCTACTACTGAACCAGCCCAGACTAACTTTCTCTCCTACTCAAGGCCTCAACTCGGCAACACTCTTGTCTGTTGGCCATTCGGAGATGCTGGAGCATGACTGCAAGGATGTGTTGGACATCACCCAGGCCAGCAGACCTAATCTTCAGTACACTCCTCTGTGCCAGGTTGTGGTTGACCTGCTCATGGTTGGTAATAGGCTGGTACTAAACGGAGCCCATAATGCTGGTGCAATGGTAGCTACAGCTCATGATGTAATCTGGTCACAGGCCTCAGGGTACTTCTGCCCAAAAGACTGATTTAATTGCTCTAACTCAGGCCCTGAACTGAGGAGCAAAAAAAAGTAAACCTTTTCACTAACAGTTGATATGTGTTTGCTACACTTCATGTTCCTTTCATGATCTACAAAGAAAGGGGCATACTCACTGCAGCAAGTAAGACTATCAAAAATACTTTTAAAATATTAGTCCTCTTGGAAGCCATTTTGCTTCCTAAAGAGGTAACTGTTATTCATTGTAAAGGTCAATTTATTGACTATGGTCACTAAGTTGCTATGTAGCCAATAATGCAAATTTTATCTATAAAAGCTTATCACAAACTACACTAGTTCATCAAGAGTTTTTTCTGGCATTTACCTGCTCTTGACCCACACATTAATTTAAAAACTCATAGTTAATTAAATTCAGCTTGCTGGCACGGATTCTTCTCACTTACTTGGTCATAACACCTGTCCTCCCAATGCTGTAAGCCAAATTCGTCTTTCTAAGTCATTCAGGCCACTAAAGAAATACACTGCATAATCAATGGGAACCCAAATGAAGAACTCTAGTTCTCCATCATCAGAGACCTTGACTCTATTTCACAAAACCTTGGTAAACAATGATAGGTAGATTCCTACCCAAACACAATTTTCAAGGTCTAGAAAATAATCAAATGAAATTGCATCCTCTTTAATAAGTCCATCAGTATCTCTAATTGGCCAGTGGTGTCCTCTGATAGGACTATTGTTTCAACAGTGAAACCATTTGCATCAGTTTATAATTAGAGTTTAAAGAGATGAATGGTAGTGAACTGAGCAGTGCTAGTGCTGTCAGGGAATTCTCAATTATAGGAGATGTGGTCCAAAGTATAAGCTGGTTTTGGGTAGGAATTTCCTCAGTTGGATCATTCCACAGACAAATGTAGAAATTTAAAAACATTCTTTGTTCTCTGTGGAAAATTTGGGTAATATAAAGAAGAAATGGATAAGGAAAATAAAATACTCAGACCATGTCAT
>NW_007249682.1:1911-3404 GCF_000164805.1 Carlito syrichta | reverse complement strand
TATTACATAGATGATTTCCTTGATTGTTATTGGTCTTTTTAGGGTCTCAATTTCTTCTTGTTCCAACCTAGGTAGGTTGTGTGATGTCAGAAAGTCCTCCATTTCCTTATGGTTTTCAAGTTTGTTTCCATACAAGTGTATGTAGTAGTCTCTAATGATCTTTTGTATTTCTTCGGGGTCAGATGTGACTTCATCTTTTGTGTTTCTGATTATGCTTATTTGGTTTTTTTCACGTTTTTTCTTGGTCAGTCTAGCTAGGGGACCATCAGTCTTGTTTACCCTTTTGAAGAAGCATCTTTTTTTTTCATTGATTTTTTGTATTATCTTTTGGTCTTCTATGTCCTAGATTTGGGCTTTTATTTTGGTGATCTGGATTCTTCTGCTGAAATTAGGGTTTTTGTGGTCTTGCTTTTCCAGCTTCTTTAGGTGGCTTGTTAGGTTGTGAATTTCTGTTCCTTCCATTTTCTTCATGTGTGTTTGTAGGGATATAAATTCCCCTCTTACTACAGCTTTCAGGGCATCCCAGAGATTGTGGTAAGATGTTTCTTCATTTTCATTTGTTTCCAGGTATCTTTTGATCCCTGTTTTGATTTCGTCATTGACCCAGGAGTTGTTTAGCATCATGCTGTCTAGTGTCCATGTCTTTGTGGGTTTTGGGGGGACTTTGTTGGTGTCAATGTTTATTTTTATTCCACTGTGGTCTGAGAAGGTGTTTGGTAGAATTTTGGTCCTTTCAAATTTGCTTATGCTTGATTTATGGCCGAGTATGTGGTTGATCTTACAATATGTTCCATGTGGTGATGAGTAGAATGTGTATTCTGTGGTCTTTGAATGGAGTGTTCTGTAGGTATCAATTAAGTCCATTTGGTCCAAAGTCACATTGAGGTTCCGGATCTCCTTGCTGATTTTTTGTCCTGATGATCTGTCTAGGTTTGTGAGTGGGGTATTAAAGTCTCCAGTTATGATAGTGGTAGAATCAATATCTTTCTTTAGTTTTCCAAGAAGTTGCTTTATGAAAGTTGGCGCACCTATGTTGGGTGCATATATGTTTAGGATAGATATTTCTTGTTGATGGATTGAACCTTTTATCATTATGTAGAGGCCTTCTGTATCTTTTTTGATTTTTAATAGCTTGAAGGATATTTTGTCTGAAATTAAGATCGCTACTCCTCCTCTCTTTTTTATTCCCTTCATCTGAAAGTTTGTTTCCCATCCTCTTACTTTGAGTCTGTGGGTGTCCTTTCTAGTGAGGTGAGTCTCTTGAAGGCAATAGTTTGTTGCCTGATGATATTTTATCCATTTTGCCATTCTATGTCTTTTCAGTGGTGCATTTAGTCCATTCACATTTAGGCTAATAATTGAAATGCAAGAGTTGATCCCTGCCATAAGGTTCTTACAGAGTTGTTCCTGTTTATTTGTTGTCTTTCTTTGGATTTTGGAGTTGGTTCTTGTGTGTTTTTAATCTTTTGCCTGTACTCTTGTGAAGAATGCTG
>NW_007249682.1:0-633 GCF_000164805.1 Carlito syrichta | reverse complement strand
GTTGGAGGTGGTCCTTTTTGCAGTTGAGAGATGTATTTAAGGGGAGAGCTGTGATTCAAAATCTGTCTGCAGGTCTTGGTATTGCTGACAGGCGTGTGGATAATGTGGAACCCACTTCCCACTGCCCTGGAATCTGTCCATGCCATGGGGCTGTAGGTTTACTCCCTGAAATAAAATGTGTTTAGCAGAGGGGAAAGAATGGAGCAGATAGTGGGTTGAAGAGGGGAGTGGAGAGATAGAGGAGTAAGGGGGGAAAAAACGAGTGTGCCAACAAATAGAGAGAGAGGCCTATGCTGAAACAGATAAAAACAATATACCACAGCTACAGTCAAACCAACTGTCATACAAACAAAAATAAAACATATAGTGATGCTAACATACAAGCTAATCAACCACCTTGTTAGTGTGCTGTTCCTCTATACAAAGATATGGTTTACAGAGAGAAGAAAAGAGAAGAAAAGGAAAAGGAAAAAAGAAAAAAGGGAACAATACAGTAGGAATAGAATTAAGTCATTAGACTGATAGAATCAATGAAGCACACTCTGAGACCTTTCGTTTAAGTCCAATGTCCTTTCAGGTCTGATTTCTAGTTTTCTTTTCAAGCTGGTCAATTAGTTTGCAGTTAGAGTCCGT
>NW_007249681.1:1794-8615 GCF_000164805.1 Carlito syrichta | reverse complement strand
GGAGTGAGACTCCAACTCAAAAAAAAAAATGAGACTAAACTCCTGAAGCTCATCCCCAAGATAATAACAGTCACCATAAAACTGGAATTTACTAAAAAAAAAAATCAAGGGAATGGGAGAACTAGAGGCTTTTCCAAAGAGGGGAGATGGCTTCTCACAATGGGAGAGAGACAATTAGTAAACCAATTATGAGTGAACTAATGACCATATTATATAAGGGGAGTTATTGGGGATCTCAGGCAATGTGAAATGCACTTATAAAAATCTATAGGTATATGAACATATACACAGTTGCTAAACATGTCTTTCAAGGATGTCTCATCTGTGAGAAGATAAACAAAATGTTTATTGAAAAGTCAACAAAAGGGGCAAGCCACCCAGTGCTGATGTCATTTCAAAGTACCCAAATTAACTGTAAAATATACCCTAGTATGGAAACATCAGATATCTACTAGTAATTGTTAGCCATCTCGCTGAATGCCTGGAGGCCTAGTCTTTAATATTGCAACTGCAGAGTCGGTAATAAAGATGCTTATGGAACAGATGATTTCTGAGTTTGGCCTAATAGAAAATATGGATTTATATAATGGGTTTCACTTACTCAAAGATTTTATAAGAGATAATAAATACACTCCAACTGCATAAGGACTTTCATATGCCTTGACATTCAATGTCTTCAGGAAAGGTAAAAAAAAAAAAAGAAGAATCAAACTTTTAAAAAAATTTTACCAAATTAAAGCTAGAAACTAAGTTGTCTTTGACTAAGTGCCTCCTTATAGTTATCTTCAGAATCAGAACAGTTCCTCAAAAGTATCTGGAGTAGTCACTCTCTGAGATACTACACAGGTTGCCATACTTAGGGAAGACAACAGACTTGCCCACTATAGAGACAAAAGATAAGTTTCTGAGAGAGTGCCCACCGCACCTTTGACCTGCTGGGTTCCTGTGATCCTTCCACCTCAGCCTCCCTAGTAGTTGCAACTACAGGTGCACAACACCGTGCCTGGCTTATTTTTGATTTATTGTGGAGATAAGGTCTCGCTAAGTTGCCCAGGCGGGTCTTGAACCCACAGACTCAGGCAATCCACTCACCTCAGCCTCCCAAAGGACGGGAATACAGGTTGAGCCACCAAGCCTGGCTAATCACGTTATTCTGTAAGTGGAATCTCCCAACTGGTGATGGGGAAACATGGAAGCACTTAATGAGTGCATACCAAAATCTAGGGAGTTGAGGGGACCCTGTCAAGCTTGGAATTAATGTAACTAAGATCTCAACTCCCCAAACTATCAAATTTAATGCATGTCAAATATTATCCTGAGGAACTTTTAACAATCAAGGACAACTTTCCAATGAGGATAAATATCTGTGCCCTGACCCCCTTCCGGGTCACCTCCCTATCCATGTAGCCATAAGTTGGGATGATGCTGGGTAAACCACAAAGTTTCATGGATGGACAGCTGGGCTAGCAAGAGGCAAGACTGCATATCTAAACCCCCTGAAGGACAAGTTGCACTTCTCTAAAGTGGTCCCACCAGAGAACTTTCAAAGTTTAGAGTGTAATCCTGACTTGCTGATTATAAACAGTCTACGACTTCTGGGTAGTATTCCTGAAGTGGCACCAACAATATGTGGAATGGGTCCTGACATTTCAGGGATAGAACTGGTGGGACGATTTGACCTAGGTCTAGTTGGATATAAGCATTCAGCCGGTTAAGTACAAACTGAAGGTTTCATGATCAAATATAACCCCCCAGCAATGATCCTAGGTGACTGAGTATAATCAAAATCCGGGATCTTAGGCAAGTTCTAGAAATTAAAACATGTATGGAGACATCAATGTCTTGGTAGAGTTAAATATTCTGTGCTTGCTTTAAATAAGAGTAATTGACATGCACAAACTGCAGGACCAACACAGGTGAAGGTGGTCTCATTTCCCCTTGGCTGTGACACAGACCCCACTGTAATATATTGCATGATGGTTCTATACCAAGACAAATATGCCTGGGGAAATGAAGCTTGTAAAATCCTGTCCCTGCTTTCCCTTGCATTACGGATGTCAGATTCGTGGGCTGTACCCTCTTTCTACATAGTGATGGTAAACCACTTATCTTGCTTCTCCAGGCAGGGGAAAGAGTTCAGGGCATCTGTGAGTAGTAAACTTGTAACCATACCTAAGTCCAAAATGTCTCTGGTGTGTCTAATGGCAATTTTTCTAACTTGCACATCACTCAAGCAAATGTTTGGTGGTATTGTGGAGGGAAGATCCTAGGTGACTTATTGCTGTTCAACTGACCTGGAATTTGTGCATTGATCCAATTGGCTATCCCATTTACTCTTGCATTGCATCCCACATCTGAGACCACTCAAATTCCTCACTAACTTTGGATAGCACTACAAGATTCCTTTAACTCAAATGTGTACATTGACTCCATAGGGGTCCCCAGGGGAGTTTCTAATAAATTCAAGACTAGATATCAAATAGTCACAGGGTTTACATCTGCACTCATTTGATGGTCTAATTAATAAAAATGCAGATTAAATTAATTATATATGAATAATAAAAATATTTATAAACTATACTAAGAATGGTCATCAAGGACTAGCTAGCCAATTGTACTTTACAAGCAGGATGATCTGGGAGAATAGAATATCATTAGGCATAATGTTATTAGTAAAAGGAGGGGTTTGTGTCATGCTGCGAGATAAATGTTGCACCTTCTTTCCAAATATCACTGCCCTAGATGGGAAAATCACCAAGGCACTAAAGGGGCTAACTACCATGGCCAATAAATTGGTTGAAACTCTGGTATCTACAATATTTTTGCAAAGTGGCTGGAAGGATAGTTTGGAAAATGAAAAAGTATGACTGTCTCTGTTTTAGCATTACTGGTTACAATTGCAGAAATTTTAACATTGGAGCTAAAAATATAGGAGAGGGCTAGTCACTGGGACAATCTTCACAGAAGAGGATCAGTCAGTGAGGCACACATCAAAAATGAGGGCCAATTACTGGGGCACCCATAACAGAGGAGGTCTAATCAATGTGGTACTCATCACAAAGAAGGACCAGTCACTGGAAGAATCATCACAGAAGATGGCCAGACACTGGGACAACAATCTAAGAGGAGGGACAGTAACTGGACACTCATCACAGAGGAGGGACAGTTACTGGGTAACCATAGCAGAAGAGGGTCAGTCAATTGAGCGCCCATTACAGATGGGGGCTAATTAAGGAAGCATGCATAATAGACGAGGGCTAGTCACTGAAACACCCACACAAAAGAGGGCTAGTTACAGATGCCCTGATGACAAAAGAGGTCAAGTCACTGGGGTACACATCTCAGAGGAAGGTAAGTTAATGGGGCACCCATCAGAAGAGGTGTAGTCATTTTTCACCCATAATAGAGGAGGGCTAGTTACCTGTGCATCCTTTACAAATTCAGGCAGTCATTTGAGTACCCATTACGGCAGAGAGCCAGTCACTGGAGCACCCATTATGAAGGAGGGCCAATCACTGGGGCAACCATCACATAGGAATGCCAGTCACTGGTGAACATATTATAAAGGAGGGTCAATTATGGGGCATATATTGCATATGAAGACTAGTCATTGGGGCACATCACAAATAAACTGTTACTGGGGCACCTATTAAAACAGAAGACCAATCACCATGTCACCTATCACAAAGGAGACTCAGTCACTTAGGCACCCATCACTTAGGAGGGTTAGTCACTGTGCCACCAAACATAGAGGAGGTACCATCTCTAGGGGAACTCATAGTGGAGGAGAGCCACTTATTCTGAAGGCACTCATTGTGGAAAAAGCCCAGTCACTGAGTCATCAATTTCAGAGGAAGGCAAGTCACTGGGACACCCACCACAGAAGAGAACAAGTCAATGTGTAATCAATCACATAAAGAGCCAGTTACTGGAGCATTCATTATGGAGTAAGCCAAGTTACTAGAACAGTAAACCTAAAGGAGATCCAGTCACTGGAATATCTAACAGAGTGGAGAGCAATTCACTGGCGCAATCATCTCAGAGAAGGGTTAGTCAATAGGGCATTTGTTATGGATGAATGCTAGTCACTTGGGCACTGATCACAGATGATGGCCTGTAACTGGGGCACCCATGACACACAAAGGCCAGTCACTGGGAGACTCATCACAGAGAAAGATTAGTCACCGGTGAAAATTTAATAGAGGAAAGTCAATCACTGAGAAATGCATAATAGATAGTCACTGAAGCAGTCATCAGAGAGAAGGGGCAGTTGGGAGGGAATTCCTTACAGAAGAGGGCCACACCCACACAGAGATGGGACAGTAATACGGCCACACCTGACAGTGGAAGACCAATCACAGGGACACCCAAAGAAGAAGAGGCAATGTCACTTTAACACATAACAGAAGAGGGTCAGTCACTGGGGAGTCCATAATAGAGCAGACTAAATCACTGGAAAAAACATAAGACAGAAGGGTCAGTCACTGAGACACCCAACACAAAGGAGGGTTTGTCACTGGGGCACTCATTATGGATGAGATCAAGTTACTGGGATTCCCATTACAGTGAAGGGTTAGTTACTAGGGCACCCAATATGGAAGACCAGACACTGGGGCACCAATTCCTGAGGAGGTGAAGTCACAGGTTCACCCAAAATAGAAGCGTGCTAGTCACTGGGACACCCACTGTGAGGAGACTCCGTAACTGGGGTAGCAATCACAGAAAAGTTTTGTGACCAGGACACAAAACACAGAGTAGGATCAGTCACTGGGACATTTTTCACAAAGGCTTGCCAGCCACTGGGCACCCACCACAAAAGAACTCTAACGACTGGAAAACACACCACAGAGGAAAGCTAATAACTGGGACAAGAATTACAGAAAGGAAGCATTCACTAGAGCACCCATCACATAGGAGAGCCAATAGACATTGGGGTGCCCATCCTAGAGGAGGAATAGTCACTGAGGCTCACATCACAGAGGGCCAGGCACTGAGGCAAGCATTAAGAGGTGCTCAGTCACTGATATTCCAATCACAACGGAGGGCCTGTCAATGGAGCACCCATTACTGAAGAGGATCATTCACTGTGACATACATCACAGAGGAGGACTAGTCACTAGGGCACCCAACACAGAGGAGGCACAATCACTGAATCACCCATAAAAGAGGACTTCTAGTCACTGAAACACCCATCACTAATGAGGTCAGTCACTGTGACACCCATTAGGAGGAGGTCCAATCACTGGGCACCCATCTCTGAGAGTAGCTAGTTACCTGGACACTCATCACAGTGAAAAGCCAGTCACTGGGGAACACATCATAAAAGAGGGCCAGTCTCTGGGGGCACCCATAACAAGGGAAGCCTAGTCACTGAAGCACTTATCACAGTGGTGGACTTGTAACTAAGGTATCCACTATGGAAGAGGGACAGTGACTGGGCCAGGCATCACAGAATATGGCCAGTCACCAGAGCATCCATCACAGAATTGTACCAATCACAGGGAACCATCACAAAGGAACACTAGTTACTGGGGCACTTATCACACATGAGGTCCTGAAACAGGGCACACATTACAAAGGGGACCAATTTCACTGAGACACCAATCCCAAAGGAGGGAATATCACTTGTGCACTCATCTTAGAGGAAAACCATTTACTGGTGTATTGTTTGCAAAGGAAATCCAATCACACGGGCACTCCTCACAGAGGAGAGTAAGTCACTGGGGGTACACAATATGGAGGAGGGCTACACATTGGGACACTGATCACACATGAGGACTTTTTCCTGGGACACCTATCACAGAGGAGGACCAGTCTCTGGAGAACTGATCTCAGAGGAGAGCAAGACATTGAGGCACCCAGCAAAGAAAGGACAAGTCACTGGGGCAACAATCACAGAAGACCCACATTACATGGAGCACAAGTTACTGGGTTACCCATTGGGGGACAGTCAGTTATTGGTACACCCATCACAGAAGGGGTGATCACTAAGGAACCCATTATGGTGGAAGGTAACACACTGAGGCATAAACAACAGAAGAGTTCCAATCACTGGAGCACCCAGAGTGGAGAAAGGTGAGTCACTGGAGAACATATTATGTAAGAAACCCAATCACTGGGGCAGCAATCACAGAGGAAAAGTAATCATTGGGGCGCCCATCACAGAAGAGGAGAGTCAGTCACTGAGGTATTCATCACAGGAGAGGCCTTCTTACTGGGACACTCATTATGGGGGAGGCCCAGACATTGTAACATACATCATAGAGAAGACCCAGTCGATTGGGAACCCATCACAGAAGAAGGCTAATCCTTGGGAAAATATCATAGAAGAGAACCAGTCAATGGGACACCCATCACAGAATGAGTCAGTCCCTAGATCACCCATCAAAAAGGAAAGCCAGATACTAGGGCACAAATTGCACAGGAGGGTCGGTTACTGAGACACCCATAAGAGAGATGTTGTCACTGGGGCACCCATCACAAAGAAGGGTCTGTCACTGTCTCAAGATTGTCAGTAATTAGAACAAGCATCTCAGAAAAGGACCAATCACTGGGAACTGATAACAGAGGAGGACCAGTCAGTAGTGCACCCATAGCAGATGCAGGCCAGTCATAGGGGGGACACATTATTGGGGAGGATTAGTCACTGGGACATCCATCTCAGAGGAGGGACAATCAATGACATACTCATCACAGAGCAGGCCCAGTCACTGGGACGTCCATCATAGAGAAGGTCTAGTAATCAGTCACAGAGAAGGGTCTTTCACTGCTGCACCTGTCCCATATAAGAGTAATTCACTGCAGCACACATTACAGAGGAG
>NW_007249681.1:0-990 GCF_000164805.1 Carlito syrichta | reverse complement strand
TCACTGAGAAACCCATAACAGAAGAAAACTAGTTACTGGGGCAAACATTATATTGGAGTGCAAGTCACTGTGGGCATACACTGGATTAGAGTCATTCACTGGGCACTGATCACAGAAGAGGATAAATCAAAGCAACTCCCCTCACAGATGAGGCCTAGTCCTTGGGGTGACCATTATAGATGAGAGCCAGTCACTGAGGCACTCATCACATAGGAGAGGCAGTGCAATGATCACAGAAGACAGTTGGTCACTGAGGCAACCATAAAAGAGAAGGACCAGTCACTGAGAAACCCATAACAGAAGAAAACTAGTTACTGGGGCAAACATTATATTGGAGTGCAAGTCACTGTGGGCATACACTGGATTAGAGTCATTCACTGGGCACTGATCACAGAAGAGGATAAATCAAAGCAACTCCCCTCACAGATGAGGCCTAGTCCTTGGGAACACATCACAAATGAGAGTCAGTTACTGGGTCAGCCATCACAGAAAAGGACAAGGTACTGGCTCACCCATTACAGTGGAAGACCAGTCACTATGGCACCCTTCACAAAGCACGGCCTGCCACTGTGAAAACCAAGTCAGAGGAGGACCAGTCACAAAGGAACCCATCACAGAAGAATGATAGTGTCATTGACACAGAGTAGGGACAGTCACTAGCTCACCCATTATGGATGATGACCATTAACTGGGGCACATATCACAGAAGAGTGCCAGTGACTGTGTCACCCATTACAGGCGGGTGATTCAATGGGGGAACCTATCACAAAGGAAGGCCAGTCACTGGTGCATCCACTATGGAGGAAGGATAATCAGTTGGGCACACATCACAGAGTAGGTCCCGTCATTGGGGATACATCACAGAAGAGATTTAGTCACTGGGGGAACCCATCACAAAGAGGACCAGTCACTGGGAGAGGGGAAAAAACAGGATCAGTTACTGGGGCAACCATCACAGAGGAGGGACAGTCATTGGGGAACCCATTATGG
>NW_007249680.1:1563-7186 GCF_000164805.1 Carlito syrichta | reverse complement strand
AGCAAGATGTCATGTAGATATTGTGATGGAGGAACCTCTGTAAAAGAGGTTTCTTAGTTCTCCTTAGCTAGAGATCATGTAGATTCTGCATATTAGGACTGCTATTACCTATGTTCCAGCTGCTAAACCCTGATTCTTGTTTAGCCCACAGCAGATGGCCTGTAGATTTTACAGACTGAGGACTGCTATAACCCCGATTCTTTTTCTTCCTTGGCAAGGGGCTGTATATTTTTCTGTTTATTAGGACTCTCATTAGATATATCCTGCTTCGACACTCTGATTTTTTTAGAACTTTCCAAGATGCTCTGTAGAATTTTTGGATAGAGGAATCGTGTTACACAGATTCCTTATTCTTTCTTAGCAAAAGGTCATGTAGTTTCCTGTAAATAAGGACTCCATTTTCCCGATTCATGCTCGAAAACACCATGATTCCTGTTTAGCCCTTAGCAAGATGACCTTAAGCTTTTTTGGGATTGGTGACCCGAGTAATGCAGATTCCTTATTCTTACTTAGCAATAGGCAGTGAAGTTTCCTTTATGTGAGGACTCCCATTACACAGATTCCTAATTCAAAAACGTGACTCGTGGTTATGTCTTAGAAAGACGGCCTGTAGTTTTGGGACTGAGGACTAATATAAGGAAGATTCCTTATACTTCCTTAGCAATATGACGTGTAGTATCCTGTATATGACGACCTCCATTACCCAGCTTCCTGCTTCACTCTGCAGGATGCCGAAACAGTTCTTGGAGACCGAGTATTAAAGTTTTTTGGATATCAAGAGAAAGACGTCCATAATGTTCCTTGGGAATTGGAAGCCAAGATTCTTGGTTCCCCTTAACAAGACCTCCCCAAAATGGGGAATATTCCAAACCCAAAACTCGAATTCCTACCTGCCCTACTATTATAATTTTCTGTACTTTGAGGTCAACTGAATCGAGGAATTGTATACCAATATACCCTTTGATTCTGGGGAATATGATTATGGTCATAGATGGTCCCAGGAAACAAAAGGATTTCTAGGGCCAAAACCTTGACTACAACTAACAGAGGACCTGAAAGATCCTGAGGATATGTAATGACAGATTTAGCGTATCTGCGGAGCAAGTAACACGGAAAATGTACGGACTCAGAAGCCCAGATTACTGATTAAACCTTCTCAAGAGGCCCTGAAGATTCCGGAAAATGAGAATTCCTAGGACAGGATTTTCTTTAAATTCTCAGTAAGATGTCCTGATTTTTTCTGTCGATTTGGATTCCAAATTCAGTATATCAAAAGACAGATGCCCAGAAGTTTCCTAGGTTCGTGGATTCCATGATTCCTGGTTACCATTAAAAGTACATAGTAAACATTTGGCAAGTGCAAAACACTTGTCCCTTCTCAAAATAAATAGAGACACGGAAAGGGAAGAATTACAGGGTTCACCTTAATACCAGAGTTACATCCAAATATGGCAAGAAGATTCTTTTTGTCCTGGAATCTGTCCTTCGTTGTTCTGAGGAACCTAAAGGACTTGGAGTGCCCAATTCCATTTAAAACTTTTAAGAGGACCAGAATGTTGCTGGAGTCATGAAATGACCGATTCATAATAGCCGAATGCTAAATTGCTATGAAACATTTGGGGAGCTCAAAGATCTGTTTCTTCTCTGTCCCATACCAGACAACCTAGGAATATTTTGGATTGAGGGCGCGTACAGCAATGTTTCTTTATTCGTACTTAGTTGGAGGCCATGTAGTGTCCTGTATGTGACGACTGTCTTTTCCTTCATTCCTGTTTCGAATCCCTGATTCTTGTTTAGCCCTTAGTAAGAAGTCATACAGATTTTTGATATAGGATCGTGGAAAACAGATTTATTCTCTTTTATTAGCACGCGGCCATGTAGTTTCCTGTATATGAGGATTGCTATTACCCACATTCATGCCTCGAATCATTGATTCTTCTTTAGCCATCAGCAAGATGACCTGTAGATTTTCAGGACTGAGGACTTGTATAACCCAGATTCCTTATTTTTAGCAGCAGCTGTGCAGTTACCTGTATATGAGTACTCCTGTTCTCAGATACATGTGTCGAAAGCTTGATTCTTGTTTATCTCTTTGGAAGACGCTGTATAATTTTTTGGAGATTGAGAAAACATGTCAGCCACATTCCTTATTCTTTGTTAGGGAAATTCAGTGCACTTGTCTGTATATGAGCATTTCATTTCCCTAGTTCATGCTTCAAAAACCCAAATTCGTGTTTAGCCCTCAGCAAGAAACACTGAAGTTTTATTGGGATGGAGGACACGTGTAAACCAGATTTCTTATTCTCCTTTAGTAATAGATAGTGCAGATTCCTGTATATGATGTCTCCCATTATCCAGATTCCTACTCCCAAAACCTGAATGGTGGTTATTTCTTAGCAAGACGGTCTGTAGGTTTTTGGGATGGAGGCACCTTGTAACCAATCTTCCTTATTCTTCCATAGCAACAGGTCGTGTAGTGTTCTGTATATGAGGACTCCCATTACTGAAATTCCTGCTATATTCTCAGCAAGATGCCACGATATTTCCTGGTGACCTAGAATTCCAGTTGCTTGGATATCAAGACAAATACTCCCATAAAGTTCTTGAGGAATTGGACCCAAGATTCGTGGTACCCTTTGAAAAGACACACTGAAAATGTGGCGACATAGAAGCCCAGATTGCTGATTAACCTTATCAAGAGACTTTGTAGATTTAGGTGATTGAGAACTCTAAGAACCCGGATTCCCTTTCCATTCTCAGCAAGATGTCATGAATATCCCTATCCATGAGGATTCCAAAACTCTGTGTACAAAATGCAGATGCCCAGATGTTTCCTAGGGACGTGGAATCCATGGATCCTGATTACATTTTAATAATTCGTACTAAATATTGGACAACTGAAAATCCCTCGGGTCCTCTACAAGTAAAGTTCAAACGGAAATTTAAGAATTACAAAGTTCACCTTAAGACCAAAGTTACATCCAAATACGGCAATATGATACTTTTTTTCCGGGAATCTGGCCTTCATTGTCCTGAGGAACTTAAGGTATTTATACTACCAGATACCCTATTTCAACTCTCAAGGGGACCAGAATATTGCTGGAGTCCTGAAATGACTGATCCATAATACCCACAAACCAAATATATCTAAAACATGAGACGAGCTCGAAGTCTTGATTATTGTTTTACCACAGCAAGACGCCCTGAGTACTTTTCAGATTGTGGACTAGTGTATCTCAGATTCCTTATTCTTCTTTATCGAGGGGCCGTGTAACGTCATGTATATGCAGACTCCCGTTCCTCAGAATACTGTCTGGAAAACTTGATTCTTGTTTTGCCATTAGCAACATATCATGTAGATATTGTGAGGGAGGAACCGTGTAAAAGAGGTTTCTTAGTTCTCTTTAGCTAGAGATCATGTAGATTCAGCATATGAGGACTGGTATTACCTATGTTCCAGCTTCTAAACCCTGATTCTTGTTTAGACCACAGCGATGGCCTGTTGATTTTCAAGACTGAGGACTGCTATAACCCCGATTCTTTTTCACACTTGGCAATGGCCTGGGTATTTTCCTGTATTTGGACTCTAATTAGATACATCCTGCTTCGAAACTCTGATTCTTTTCAGAACTTCCCAAGATGCTCTGTAGATTTTGGAATTGAGGACTCATGAAATGCAGATTCCTTATTTTTTTCTGAGCAAAAGGTCATGTAGTTGCCTGTAAGTAAGGACTCCATTTTCCAGATTCATGCTCGAAAACACCATGATTCATGTTTAGCCCATAGCATGAAGACCTTAAGCTTTTTGGGATTGAGGACCCGAGTAACGTGGATTCCTTATTCTTACTTAGCAATAGGCAGTGAAGTTTCCTTTATGTTAGGACTCCCATTACCCAGATTCCTACTTCAAAAACCTGATTCGTGGTTATGTCTTAGGCAGATGGCCTGTAGTTTTTGGGATTGTGGACTCACATAAGGAAGATTCCTTATACTTCCTTAGCAATATGACGTGTAGTTTCCTGTATATTACGACCTCCATTACCCAGCTTCTTGCTTCACTTGGCAGGATGCCAAGACAGTTCCTGGTGACTGAGAATTCCAGTTTTTTGGATATCAAGAGAAAGACGTCCATAATGTTCTTTGGGAACTGGAATCCACGATTCCTGGCTCCCCTTCACAAGACCTCCACAAAATGTGGAATATTCCAAACAGAAAACCCCACTTACTACCTGCCCACACACAAGAATTTTCTGTACTTTGAGGTCACATGAATTGAGGAATTTTATACCAATATAACTTTTCATTCTGGGGAATATGATTATGACTGTAGATGATCCCAGGAAACGAAAGGATTTCTAAGGTCAAATCCTTGATTACAACTAACAAGAGGACAAGAAAGATCCTGAGGATCTGTAATGACAGATTTAGTGTATCCACGGAGCAAGAAGCTCTGAAAATATAGGGACCCAGAAGCCCAGATTGCTGATTAAACGTTATCAAGAGGCCTTGTAGATTCCAGAAAATGAGAACCACTAGAACCGAATTTCCTTTTAATTCTCAGTAAGATGCCCTGATTTTCCTGTAGATTTGGATTCCAAATACAGTATATCAAAGACAGATGACCAGAAGTTTCCTAGGTTCGTGGATTCCATGATTCCTGGTTACCATTAAAAGTACGCAGTAAACATTTGGCACGTGCAAAACCCTTGTCCCTTCTCAAAATGAAAAGAGACACGGAAGGGGAAGGATTACATGATTCACCTTAAGACCAGAGTTACATTCAAATATGGCAAGAGATTCTTTTTGTCCTGGAATCTGGTCTTAGTTGTTCTGAGGAACCTAATGGACTTCGAGTGCCCAATACCATTTACAACTTTTTAGAGACCCAGAATGTTGCTGTAGTCCTGAAATGACTGATTCATAATATCCGAATGCTAAATTGCTCTGAAACATTTGGGGAACTCGAAGATCTGTTTCTTGTTTGTCCCACAGCAGACAACCTGGGAATTTTTTGGATTGAGGGTGCATACAACAATGATTCTTTATTCGTACTTAGTTGGAGGCCATGTAGTGTCCTGTATGTGAGGACTCTCTTTCCGTTGATTCCTGTTTTGAAACACTAATTTTTGTTTAGCACTTTGTAAGAAGTCATTCAGATTTTTTGATAGAGGAACCATGGAAAACAGATGTCTTCCCTTTTATTAGCACCAGGCCATGTAGTTTCCTGTATATGAGGATTGCTATTACCAACATTCATGCCTCGAATCTCTGATTCTTCTTTAGCCGTCAGCAAGTTTTCCTGTAGATTTTCAGAACTGAGGACTCGTATAACACAGATTCCTTATTTTTAGCAACAGCCATGCAGTTACCTGTATATGAGTACTCCTGATCACAGATACAGGCGTCAAAAGCTTGATTCTTGTTTAGATCTTAGGAAGAAGTCGTATACTTTTTAGGAGATTGAGATAATATGTCACCCACATTCCTTATTCTTTCTTAGGAAAAGTCAATGTATTGTGTGTATATGAGCATTTCATTTCCCTAGTTCATGCTTAAAAAACCCAAATTCGTGTTTAGCCCTTAGCAAGAAACCCTGCATTTTTGGGGGGATGGAGGAAACGTG
>NW_007249680.1:0-727 GCF_000164805.1 Carlito syrichta | reverse complement strand
AATTTTTCGGATGGTGGACTAGTGTATCACAGATTCTTTATTCTTCTTTACCGAGGGACCGTTTAATGTCCTGTATATGAGGACTCCCTTTCCCAAGAATCCTGTTTGGAAACCCTCATTCTGGTTTTGCCATTAGCAACATGTCATGTAGATATGGTGATGGAGGAACCGTGTAAAAGAGATTTCTTAGTTCTTTTTAGCTAGAGATCATGCAGAATCAGCATATGAGGACTGCTATTACCTATGTTCCAGCTTCTAAACCCTGATTCTTATTTAGCCCACAGCAGATGGCCTGTTGATTTTAAGGATTGAGATCTGTTATAACCCCGATTTTTTTCACCCGTGGCAATTGATTGTGTATTTTCCTGTATTATTGAACTCTCATTAGATACATTCTTCTTCGAAACACTGATCCTTTTTAGAAATTTCCAAGATGCTCTGTAGATTTTTGGGATTGAGGTCTCATGTAACCCAGATTCCTTATTCTTTCTTAGCAAAAGGTCATGTAGTTGCCTGTAAATAAGGAATCCATTTTACAGATTCATGCTCGAAAACACCATGATTAGTGTTTAGCCCATAGCAAGATGACCTTAAGATTTTTTGGGATTGAGGACCTGAAAAACGCAGATTCTTATTCTTACTTAGCAATAGGCAGTGAAGTTTCCTTTATGTGAGGGCTCTCATTACCCAGATTCCTACTTCAAAAACCTGATTCGTGGTTACGTCG
>NW_007249679.1:2029-8728 GCF_000164805.1 Carlito syrichta | reverse complement strand
GGGAATTCACAGTCAAAGAATATCAACAAAAGAACCAGCTCTAAGGTCCTTTGAAATAAGTTGTTTATTTTTGTTTTGTTTTGTTTTTGTTTAGAATAAATGGGGAATGAGATCTATAATGAAAAAAATTGGATAGCTCTTTAAAATAGTGAATTTGAAAAAATACACATAAGAACTTATAAAATGAAAAAGCATTATCTTTTAAATAAAGCACTCAGTTGAACAGTAAACTAGACAAAGCTGATGAAAGAATTTTTATACTTGACAGAGCTGTGGAAATCACATACGATGCAGCATCAAATGAGGAAGGAAAGACTAAAAAGTGGAAAGAAAAATAAAGACAGTTAAGAGTTACGGAGAAATAAAAAAAAGTTAGCATACATCTGACAGACATTTTAGAAGAAGAGAAAACAGAAATTGAGGCAGAGACAATATCTAAATATAACTGGGTAAAGGATTTCCCAGAATTAAAGACCTGAATTGTCAGATTGAATAAGCATACCGTGTCCTAAGCAAGGTCAAAATGAAACTGTATAGCATTAATAATAAAGATCAACTCCTAATGGCAACTAAAGAAAGAATTTAAAAGTCTCAAATTATATTTGTCTTCAAAAACAATAAGTGCCAGCAGCAGTAACTGCCCAACTAGAATTATATTTATTTCTGAACACAATCCTGTAAAGACTAAGAGTGCTTTCCCATACACAGAATTACTTAAACAGTTTAATTTCAACAGGAAGAAAAGGCTGGAAATCAGGTATTGTGAACAAGAAAGTATATTGATATAGCTCAATAAGCACTAACTGCAAAAAAATGTAGTCATTATATTTGAAATTTTAAATAAAACATGTCTAAAATAATAGACAACAATAACATTCTGGAGAGGAGAATCTTGGAGGAAAGTTAAACATGCTTAGGTATGAGCATTGTTTAGGAGAAGGGAGAAGGGATGATCAATTTTACACATTTTTTAGAAAAATATATAATTATTATATTAAAAATATAAAGGAAACCTTAAAACAATTAGAATAAATTGTATAATCTCTATATCAGTGAAATAAATAAATAAAATACAATAATCCAATACAATGAAAGGCAAGGAAAGAGGGCAAATGGGCTGTAAAACAAATGCTGAGTAAAGCAAAAAGTCATGGCATAAAGTAAGATAAAACTCAAAATGTCAGTGGCCATGGTAAACATACAGGGACTAATCATGTCCGTTTAAAGATAGGCTATTAGTTTGGACTAAAAGAAAGTATCAAAAATTATGCTGTATATAAAAAGATATGCCCTAACAATAAAGAGACTGGCCCCTCACCACATGAGTACACAGTGAGAAAGCATCACCTATGAACCAGAGAGTGGGTCCTCACCAGATGCTGAATCTGCCAGTGCCTTGATCTTGCCCTTCCCAGCCTCCAGATGTATTTAAAAAGTCAAGCAAAATCCAGCTGGGAAACTTGTGGCAGAATGTGGATTTAATCCCTGTGAACATGTTTACTCTCATGAACATGTGATGACGTCAGACCATTGTGTTACACCAATCCCAGTCCTCCCACACAGACACAGAATGCCTTCAGGAATTTCCAGGACTTTGGTGATAATGGCGTTAATGCTACAAAGAACTTGATGGCCTAGATGGTTATGAAAGGGATCTTGATCTCACGGAGGTCTCCTAATCCAAGATGATCCAACCTACCAGGCAAGTGAACCCGTCCTCATAATGTACAAGATCCACCAGCTCCTCCTGTAGACTAACTGGGATGTGGAGAGTGAAAATAGTTAACACCTCACACAGCCATATAAACAAAGGTAACCAGTGTTCTCTTCATCCCATTAAAATTGTTTTTGCTTTTTGCATCTGCCATATGGGGTAATACTGTTTTTATGGACTTCTAGAAATATCACTTGTACACTTATTTTTACTTCCCGTGTTACCACCATTTCTAGTTATACTATATTTGTGCAAATGGTTATATTTTTTAAAGTTACATAGGGTTTTTTTTTGGTTGTCCTAAACATAAACATTTCACTCATTCTGTTTGTAACTATGATCATAATTTTTGTGATGATTTCTGGACTGATTGAAGGAAATTCCAGAGTTCTGCATTTAAATACTTTAAACAGCTTTGATATGTTTTTAAATTGATCTTTAAAAAATTAGATATTTATGATGTTATTTGACATTGTCTGGGATTGTATGAAAAAACATTAGAACCACACTATATTAACATTTACCTTGGTAATTTATTTGTGGGTGGCAGCTTTCTCTAGTTCTTGGGAATTGGCGGCTCTTGGAATACTTTAAAAATTAAAACTGAAATCTGTATCATCCATGGCAACTGTTTTATGTGACCAGAATTAGAGGAAAGAAGAAATGAAATGATCATTTACTAATTTTTTTTTGCTACCACTAAAATTGTCTAATGTTAAAAGAAAACTTAAAATAAACATGAGTATTCACTATGGTAGGTGCTTTACAGTCCATTGTATAATATTTGTCAGTCACTGTACACTAGCCTTACAAGGTTTATGAAAGGATATGAACATTAATTCTTTATGCCTTTGCCTGTTATAATCTATAAAGTAATCGTTTAAGCTATAATTTATTTTTAAAATGAGTGCCTCTTGGGAAGCTTCCTCTCTGTTGCAATACTTCCCTATTAAAATGAAACTTTCTTTAGGCTATCTTAGGGCCTGTTAGATTACTGGCACTGGAATGGCTTATTTACTCTATTTTTTAACTTAAAGAAAAAGTTCAAGTTTTTTTATTATCCATCTGACATAAAAATTTTGAATGAATTCTTGCTTTATTTCAAGGGCAAAGTAGAAAAATGAGAAGCCATCAGTGTTCTTTTTCTTGCCCCTTATCTCATTCCTATTTGATAATGAGATGGATTGGCATGGGAAGAACCATTAATATAAGTGAAACTTTGAAATGTATTAAAAAAAGTAAAATTGTTTTGCTCTGTTTGAAAAATAGTGACTATAAATAGCATAAAAAAGTCTGCATGACATATATGACTGTGAAATTTTTTTTAGCAAGTGATTGCAGACAACTTAAGGAGGCTAGAAGATTTTTTGTATCAATGTAAAGATATTCCCCCCCGGGTCAGTCTAGCTTTTTGCTTCATAGATCTGAGAAAATACTTGTATAAACTCAATAAGCTTCTCTATATCATTTTACTGTTAGAAAATGGATAGGCAAAAATTGCAAGAGAATCAATAGAAATAGAGATACTCTGTGTATATTAACCAAAAGAAAACTGTTGCAACTATATTACTATCATACAAAATAGAATTTAAAACAAAAAGATGAGCATTACTAAAAACATAGTGAGACATCTCCCCACTCCCATGACATCTCTTAGTAAAGTAATTGAAAAAGTCCTATCTGCCTCTCCTCTCTCCCTCCTAGAGAAATGTGAAAATTTCACACCATTTGATATGCTTTTTTACTTCTAAGTCTAGAAAAATTTCTTGCACATATGAATAGGAAATCTTTATAAGAGTTTGGAATAATATCAAAGTAACTACGTATGTGTCCATAAGGAGGACAATGGATATATCTGGTGTGTTCTCATGATACAATATTCTATGACAGTCAAAAAAGAATAACCTAGATCTACATGTAGAAACATAGATACTAGCACATGAACTTGCTTAAGAAACAAAGGCAGAATAATATATCTAGTATGATATCATTGATATAATCTTGATGATACCATTGTGTAACCACACATAGTAAATAATTAGTATATTTAGTATAAATGAAGAACCACAAATGTGAATGCTACATACTAATTTCCTGCTAGTGCCTGCTTCCAGAAGGAGGGAGAAAGGGATGAAAGAGAAATATAACAATGGGGACATCAAATTCTTTCTGTAATGTTTTATTTTCTTTAATAAAAGCATTAAAATATCTGAATCAAACATGATAGCATATTAATATTTGTTAGTTCTGGGGTGGACACATGAGAATTTGTTGTATTGATCTATGTACTTTAGTGAACTTATTTTTAAAATTCACAATAAAAAGATGCCTTTTCCAAATCTTGCCCATCCAAACAATCCTCTGCTCATCACCCCCTAGGAAAGTTCATAAGTAAATTAGCCTTCAGGCGAGACCTGATCCAGTAGATCAAATGACTGTGCCAAGGACCCCATTTTTCTTTGTTATTCCCTCTGCCTCCCTTCTTGTTTAGTCATCTTCAGGATCTTTTCAAACAACTCCAGTTATTGTCTTCATAATTGCAGATGATGGTGGCACCTGCACGCCTTACCTTCTCATGCCACACTCTTCAGGGGAAGAGAAAAGTTTTCTCCAATGAGCTCCCTCATGAAAGATGAAACTCTCTCTTTCCCAGAAACCCTGGAAATAGACTTTTCCCACGGCTTGTGTGCCTATCCCTGAACTAGTCACAACAGCCAGAGGGGTGGATGAGGAGGACCATGTGGTCACTTCATCTGGATCCACCCCTGAGGCTAGGAGGTGAGCAACTCCACCCAAACCTTCATCAGGAGGGAGCAGTTCAACACCAGAGAACCGTTGGTGGGAGCCGTGGGCAATGGAGACTGAAGTGGCAATTACAAATATTTACTTTATTGACCTTGGATCCCTTTGTATCCTAATTATATTATTATCACACACAATGCTAGGGTGTTTTTCTTTTTAGCTTTCTCTATGGCATTAACAAGATTTCAGTCAAAAAACCCTGTTCTTCACCTCCAGACACACAAACTGTTGGTTAGGCAATAAGTACCATGGAGAGAGCCAAGTAAACTTTGGATTCAGCACCACAGACAGTTCCAAGATGATTGTGTGAGAAAAATGTTTCTGGTTCATTCCTGATGCCAAAGTGTGCCCTCTCAGATCCCCTACCACATAGAGTCAGTAAGAAGTTTTTGAGTGAAAGGTGATGGACATCATCTAAAGGGTGACTTGAATGCCTCAGAGAGCACATGACATCATTTGAAGATAGAGACCTCAGCAGTTCCTGTACTCTGCATTATAGACTTAAGCCCTTTAAAACTGAGGAAGGCATTCCTGTGATGACAAACAGATAGACCTGGGTCACATTCAATGCTTAGTTTCTAAGTCCCTTAAACCTCTCACCCCTCACCCACTTAAACCCCTCACAGGGTCTTGAGTTTCTGGAAAATTTGAAAAAGTAAGATATTTGCCCCAAATTGGTTAAGCATGCAGTCTCTCTCCACCCTGACTTTGTCTCTGTCTTACCTTCTCACATGCTGTGTAGTACTGAACTGCCATGAACATCTGGGGGATCCAGCTTAGGGTAGGGTAAGCTAGAGGGACATTCCGATGGGTTTCAATGAGTTACACATCAGTGGTGCTCTGGCACTTTATTATATAGTTATACTACTCTCCATCCAGGAATACTCCTACTCATCATTATATATAAAGGTAGAAAGAGGGCTGGGGATCACAGTGTGTCATAATGTGAAAATGTCTTAAAGTGACTGGCAGTATAAGCAGTGCTGGAGAAACAAAGTTGGACATATATGGAGTCAGACGCTAGTCTGTGAAAAAAATTCTCCAATCATCAGATGTGTACAATTTTAACTGGAGGATTCTGTTCTCATTGCTGCTGTGTCCAAACAGTCAATAATAAAAAAACACATTTTGATTACCACATGATTAAATTATATTTCAACTATATGTATAGAAAATGATATAAAAATTGTCTAATAAAGAGATGATCAAAGAGTGTGCAGCCAAAAAAGGTAGCCAAAAATTATCAGAGTAATTATTAAACATATTATATTTTTCTGGATTTTGCAATTTATGATAGTTGTCAACTTTTCTCTTTAAAAATGCTTGTTATTTTATACCCAATTTTGAATTTAAAATTTTGCATTAAAAAGGATTCCCCAAATTACACGCATGCCAGGCCCCATAAAACCTACATCTGCTTTTGATCATGTCAGATGAATAGGCCACACAACGACTCTCAGTAGATCCAGTGCCTTGGAACTGTCTGTGGTGCTGGACCCAAAGTTGACTTGGCTCTCTCCATGGTCCTTACTGCCCAAGCCAACAATATGTGCCTGGAGGCAAAAAGTAGGGTTTATCAACTGAAATCATAGATAATGTCATAGGAATGGATGCTATTGCCCATGGGGGAAGTGTTTAAAGAGATGAGGGTTGAGTAGAACAGTACAGATGACTCCAGATCTCGGGAACACTCAAAGGATGGGGCAACAAGAGTGTTGGCTCAAAGAAAACACTGAGTCCCCCGCAAGCCATGTCTGAGTGTACAAGAGAGGCATGTGAGAAGAGGAGGAACCTTGAGTGAGAAAGGAGAACTGCCTAGGATACAATACATTGGAGTGTCAGGAAGGGGAAGAGAGAGGAGAGTGACTGACAAGGGTGGTCCTGAGAGGGTTATAGGGCCAGAATAAGGCCCTTCCCGTTGAGTTGTTAGAACACTCACTCACTAAATCTGAGGTGTCACTTCCTAATTCCCATTTATTTGAGAGTCAGTACGAATTGGAATAGATATACATATAATGATTTGTGCAAGTCTGTCATCTTTTAAGGGCAGCCTCTCTGGCATAGGATGAGAATATGAAAGAGCTCTTGGTGACTGCGTTTCACAAATAGAATTCATAGCCATAATGGTGGCAGCAGGAAGAGGGCATGGCTCCCCACCAGAATTTGTGCAACGGATCATCCAC
>NW_007249679.1:0-1569 GCF_000164805.1 Carlito syrichta | reverse complement strand
CAACGCCTCCGTTCTGGGCTCTGTTCAAGAGCATTGTCCCAGCAGGCTAGAAAGGGAACCGCTAAACCATAACACTGGAAATGAAGCATTACTAGAAAGTACCAGGTCCTCTCTGGGTCTCTTCCAAATCCTCACAGTCCCCACTCTACCACGGGACAGTATGGCCAGTCTGGTTGTCCTGCAGGGGGCAGCACTGAACACTGGGCAGCTCCAGGCTTAGCAGCCCTCCCTGGGGCAGCTTCATGACCTGAAGGTACTAAGCCCTGTGCACTGCCCTTTCTCACTGTCAACTCCTCCTCACTAAGGAGTGTCTTCTGGAGACAGCCCTCCCAAGGAGATCTGAGCTCAGCAGAGCTGAAGCTTCCACCCAACAGAGCTCTGCTCTTCGGGTGGGGCCTTAGCTGCACCATTGGCAAGGTAGCGAGATTCTGGCACAGGGTGGAGGGTGTCAGAAGTCCTGGCACAGCACAATGCCTGCAACCACATGTGTGCCAGGCCCCTCTCCTCAGTGCTGGAAGCCTGGCAGAGCCCTTGTTTGAAGAATCAGCCCTGTGTGGCCAACAGGTGGGTCCTCAGTCCATTCCCCAACAAGCTCCACTTCCACTACTAAGAAATCAGAGGACCAGGGTCTTACCTCCCCATTCAGAAAACAGTAGAGAACAGCCAACACAAAGCCCTCAGGAGAGAGAAAAGATAAACCTGAGAATGCTAGAGAAGGACCCTCTTAAGTGCTGCTTGAAGCGTGGAGGGATGACACCAGGAAGCAGAAAAATACCATGATGTGGATGGGAGAGGGCCAGAAGTGCCTTCCCTGGTATCCAGGGTAGATGGGACAAGTTCTGCTCCACCACGATGGGCACACCCACAAAGCCAAGTGGCACATCCGTGAAGTCAAGTGGCAGGGGGCAAGTCCCCTTCCCCATAGATACACCTTGGCTTTGGATCTTACATTCTTTTGGTCAAAGCTATCCCATTGCCAAAGGCCAGCTTTATCCTACTTTCTGCAAGAAGCTTCCCCGGATGCCCTAGAATGTTCTCTGAGCTCCCAACCAGGCTGTAGGATGCACTTAGGACAAAACAGACCTACGTCATCTTTGTCCACCACCTTCTCCCACTCTGCCAGATACTCCTGTGAACAGCAACGCAAAACACCACGCAGAGTGAGCATTTGGCCCAGAGTATGTATTTAGCTACTCTGCATATATTCTTCACATCTATACAAACAAAGCAACAGAATTTTCCCAAATGCTACAAATCAGTTCCTCACAATCCCTGTGCCCTGTGCTGTCACCTGAAGGTGCCAGAGGAAGGACCACTCAAGCCCCCAGATTTCCTCAATGAACACAGGACAAGGAGTCCTGGGCTTCGATTGTCTCATCTCCCAGCCTTTCCAGGCTAAGAACCTGAATCAGATAAAGATGGCCTTGAATTAAAGTGGAGGTTGGGGAAAGTCAAATCCAATGCACAGAGTAACTTTCTGACTGTCAAAATCAAATCCTAACTCAAATAACTGGCTCAGGGGGTAGGGGTGTGGGGGAGGCGCCCTGCCTTCATCCTGTCTGCTAATCT
>NW_007249678.1:11497-15961 GCF_000164805.1 Carlito syrichta | reverse complement strand
CTGCTGTCATCAACACTGGGTGTCTGTGATGGAAGAAAGGCAGACTCTGGGCATTGTTCCAGTCCTAGGACTCTATGGGTCTGAGTAGGGAGAAGGGACACGTATACAAATATGGGAACTTGCATACAGGGAGTAAGAGCAGAAATGAATAGAGCAATGTGTAGTCACTGGATTACAGAAGGAGTGGGAGCTGATGGCCAATGAATGAAGGAATGGAAAGAAGAGAAAATATGAGAAAGAGAATGAGCGAAAATGGCAGTCAAAGTAGTCCATTTGAGCTAGAAGTTTGGCTATTTTACAAATGCCAACAACTCCTGAAGAAGCTCAGAAAGGAGAGTTCTGGGTTAGAAAGTTTCCCACAACTGTTTCTACTCTGCGGTCCCCCAATAGTCTTACTATCACCATCTGCCTAGACCTCCAAAAACAATTCTTTTCCCATTAATAAAGAGGGGACTACTTCCATCAGGTAGTGTACTACCCTCTGCGGTATTCTGCCTTTCAAATCAGGTTAATTTTTTGTGGATCAGTTATAAAAAAATACAAACAAACTTAATGTTCTATTTATGACTCAGGCAACCAACAAGTAATGAGATTCTGTGTTACAGTAGCTGTCACATCTTGTCTCAACTGTTGTGTCTAAATGCTAGCTCTCTTATTAAGCCACATTAGAGGATTTAACAATACCAAATTGTTTATATACTACTGGTTTTCTGCTGCCTGACGGTAGGGTATGTTTCACTCATTAATGTGGGTAATAGTTTACATTGTTGGAAAGAGCTGAAATCAAATTCAACAGGAAGGTGGCATGCGCATACTGAAATCCTTCTTTCCTGTGTGTTCCCAATAGAAGGTTTCCTGTATATATAAGGAGGGAATCCAAAAGACCAGAATTATCTTTTGGAGGGTGGGTCCCTTCAAGTAAAGGCTTCTCCATACAGATAATAGTTCTAGGAACCTTTCGGCATCAGTGTACCAGCTAGCGTTGTTCTGAGAGATGATCTGAGGAAGAAACATCCCAAGTTGTGGCAAACAGGTGACTGGTTCTTCCACCATAACAAGGCACCTGCCCACACTGCACTGTATTGCATCAAATGGAGAGTCCTTGGAAGGCAACTGAAATTTAAACATGTAAGAATAAATACACAGTTTTTTTATAAATAATTTCCAGCTTTTTAGGGGTCCTCCCCTCATATATTTAAATTCACACTTCAGCCTGACATGTTACAAACAGAGAGAGATTCTTTTCTCTGTTAAATTTCAATGACCTTCACCCTATAGTACCAAATTATTCTTTTATAAACTGAGTCTTCCACTTTTTGTATGTTCCCCATGAAAATCTTTCTTGTTATGTTAAATTTAGAGTAATTCCTATTTGTAGCTTTCCTCGTGGGTTACTACACACTTTCACATACATTTTTTCCAATTTATCTTCATCACAATCTAGTCATAAGAGAAAAGAAGAAAGCTGAATTTGACAGAAGAGAAAGCTTTCCCAAAACCACTCAGTTAACAAACACAAGTACCAAGTTTCTACCCCAGTGTGGTCATTTCTAGTTCTAATGCTGTGTGCTTTCTTTTTTTATTTTTGATATTTAAAGATATACTTTTATTTTCTCAATTTTCTCTGAATATTTTATGTTAAATTTAATACAAAAAGTTAAACAAGAAAAAAGCAAATCATCAATTGTTCCACAATTCAGTTGAGTACTATTTAGTTTTGAGAGTAAATTCATCCAGTTTTTGCCTGTATATATGACTGTAAATAAAATATATAATTTGTATGCATGTATGATAGTCACACATACAATATTTACATGCATTTATGCATTTTGATTTCTTGTCTGCTTACCATTATACTGTGATCTTTGCCTGTACAAATAGTCTTTTTGAAACCATCATTTTTAATGGCCACAGAAAACACTGTATAACCATACTTTAATTTAGGTAACCTTTTCCTGAATGCTGGACATTTAGCGTGTTTCAAAGTGTTCAGTGTTATAAATTACCCTCTGATAAGCAGCTTTATAAAACATTTTGCTACACAGCTTGGATCATTTCCTTCCTAGAATGGAAATGATGCATCAAAGGCTTAAAACATATTGCCAATAATTTTCTTGAAAAATTGGAACAAATCATGCTTCCACCAGCAGTGCAGGAAAAGTGCCTTTCACTCCATTCCTGACAACTTTCCCTCCTTTAACCCTTACTGATGTGATTGGTGAAAAAGGCACTGTATCGTTTTACTTTGAACTTCTTAGCTTATTAGAGAGGTTAAGCATTTTTACAGACACCCGTACCTGTTCCAAATTACCACTAGAAGTTTATGTTTTACCTCAGTTCTGATTCATTACCAGGAAGAATAGTTTTGGAATCAACTCCTGTTTCCTCCCTCAGCAAATCCATGTATACTTATCAAACTGTGTTTGGAGGCAGGCTTTTATCCCCCTCCTGACAAAAATGAACGGTTCCACACCTGGGTCTTTCATGCACTGAACTAAGCTGCCATATCTATTTGGATCTCATGTTAACTGACTTGCCCATCCCTCCTCATAGAAGAGCATCCTTTTGAACAGGTAGTATTATAAAAATAATACCCTTACCTTAGGTAGGGAAAGAAATGTCATGCCAGGATCCGGCCATTACTTTGACAAAACCAGTGCTCATCTATCCCCACTCCCATCAGCACGTGTTGCAAAGGAAACCCCCTTTGCAGTATTTAATCTGTGGATTTTAATATTAAATACATATTTGACATTGAAAGCTCACACCTTATTTGCTATTGTTAGGCCTAGTTGATAGACAGCTAAGTCAGTCTCTTTTTATAGTCAATTTCTGAAATGAAACTATAAATTTTGAAGCTGGGCTTCATCATTGCAGAGAACAAAGCTTTCCCAGCCTCTTGTTGAAATAGAACATTCTATAGGATTTATGAGTCCAGATTCAGGAAAATCATTTGCCAAGCACTTAAGGCTGGTGTTCCTGGCCTTTGCTTTTTCTTCTCATGTGGGGGTGGGGGCATGAGAAAGGAAAAATGATGAGGAATCTACTTGATTCAATGCAAGTGTCACCAAAGAAAGAAAAGTTGTGAGGTCTGACTCAGGGTGCCAGCGACATGCCTGCTGTTGCTTCTGCAGGTGATGTGGATGTCATCTTTGTTGTGATAGCCCTTGAAGGCTTCAGGATTGGAGCAGCATGTTGAATTTATGTTCTCCAATATGCTTCCAGGATTCTTTCCGAAATCCCACGATATGACAAGCTCTGCGATTTGGTCATATTCCATTTAGCTTGTTTTATCACTGTTAATTTTACACAGGAAAATAGATTCCCTGAAACGTATGATCACAGTAGCTGTCAAGTGGTCGAAAATGAAGAAAACCACCAGACCGTGTCATATTTATTAAATGCTCTAGAAGTAGAAAATTAATGCAGTTCTTTGTCTTTGAAATGTTCAGTGTCCACAAGCTGGATTTTTCCTAATGGCCACACGGTGGAGGGCACAATCATCAATTAGCTATCTCTCTAGACAGATGACACACTGTTGGAATGCATATAGGGTGAGACACCGCTGCACCTATTTGTTCATTTGACTGCAAATGACTTGACTTAACATTTTTCTAACAAATGCATTAGGTAGAATGGTGAAGTTTCCTTTTTTTCTTAGAAGAATCACCAGTGAAAAACCACATTAAGTAGGCCTCTCACTCCATTTGTTTTAATCACCACCCTTAACGCATGAATCTCGTAGCCTGTTACTCCTCCAAACCCTGAACTATAGCAGTGAGAGTGGAATGGGCTTTCTGATGCTATATCTACAGGGTCTCTCTTGGGTTGAAAAAATTTTATATGCATGATGTATGAGCCCTGTGCTAGGTTATCTTACCTGTGGTCCTTTTTCTTATTTGCATAAATGAAGTTTACGATATCTCTTGTAAGAGTTATAGTGAAGTCAGGTTCGGTGGCTCAGCCTGTAATCCGAGCACTTTGGGAGGCCAAGGCGAGTGGATTGCCTGAGCCCATGGATTAGAGACCAGCCTGGGCAATTTGGTGAGACCACGTCTCTACAATTAAAAATAAAAAAATTAGCCAGGCACACGCCTACAGGCTACTTGGAAGGCTGAGGCGGAAGGATCGTCAGAGCCTAGCATGTCAGCGCTGGGGTGGCCATGAGCGTGCCACTGCCTTCTAGATGGGTGTTGGAGTGAGACTCCAACTCAAAATAAAAAAAGAGTTACAGTGTGGCCCACATGAACCATTTCTGTCTCCGTACAAAACATAGGAATAATTTATGAAACTTATTATCAGTAATTTCACCTGCTGAAATGTATCGCCTAATTGTGATTTTTTTCTTCTTTTTGTGGGTGTGGGTTACAGACTTAAAATTTTTGTCTCAATTAAATTCTCACCCTAGGCATTGTGGAGGTGTCATGAAAACGCCTATGGTTTGTCTATGGCAGTCGTGTGTTC
>NW_007249678.1:4288-11477 GCF_000164805.1 Carlito syrichta | reverse complement strand
GAACTATAGCAGTGAGAGTGGAATGGGCTTTCTGATGCTATATCTACAGGGTCTCTCTTGGGTTGAAAAAATTTTATATGCATGATGTATGAGCCCTGTGCTAGGTTATCTTACCTGTGGTCCTTTTTCTTGTTTGCATAAATGAAGTTTACGATATCTCTTGTAAGAGTTATAGTGATGTCGGGTTCAGTGGCTCAGCCTGTGATCCCAGCACTTTGGGAGACCAAGGCGAGTGGATTGCCAGAGCCCATGGATTAGAGACCAGCCTGGGCAATTTGGTGAGACCGCGTCTCTATTAAAAAAAAAAAAAATTAGCCAGGCACACGCCTACAGGCTACTTGGAAGGCTGAGGCAGAAGGATCGTCAGAGCCTAGCAGGTCAGCGCTGGGGTGGCCGTGAGCGTGCCACTGCCTTCTAGCCGGGTGTTGGAGTGAGACTCCAACTCAAAATAAAAAAAGAGTTACAGTGTGCCCACATGAACCATTTCTGTCTCTGTACAAAACATAGGAATAATTTATGAAACTTATTATCAGTAATTTCACCTGCTGAAATGTATCGCCTAAATGTGATTTTTTTCTTCTTTTTGTGGGTGTGGGTTACAGACTTAAAACTTTTGTCTCAATTAAATTCTCACCCTAGGCATTGTGGAGGTGTCATGAAAACGCTTATGGTTTGTTTATGGCAGTCGTGTGTTCACACTTCTTTATATCTGTGGTGGATTCTATATGAAGATGTACTTCAAACAAAATTCTGTAACTACATATTGTTAAATTGCGGGGTTTCAAACCTTAACATGAATGCTTGTTGCAGGACTTTGTCCTGAACTCTGCAGACATTTCCTTTTGCAATTGAACTGCAAATCCCCTCTATACTATGAGGGGATGTTTCTGGTTATTGTGTAATTCGTTATCTCAAATATTTTATGAGCAGATAAGCACACCAACTCTGAATCTGTCTTGCATATTTTTATAGCAACTCTGTGAATATTCCCTTTGGTACTGAAGAGAAGATGTGTGTGGAAGCTTTCCTCCTGAATTTTTTATAGGTTCTCTGCCTTTGCATTCTAGCTGCTGTTTCCCACAAAATTTGAGTCATACCTCAGCTGTACAAATACTCCTTTAATGTTCAGTTGCCCTGAAGTATACAGTTGTGGGATATGTCTAAATGTCTCCTGTGAAGAAATTGAAAGCATTGGTATTAACAAAAGCAATAAAATGGCTACAGCAGAAAAGCACTTTAGAGGTAAACAGAAGTCTTTCCTTGTTGACGAATCCCTGCTCTGTGGGGGAAAAAAAAATCAGGCACCTCTTTCTTGCTTTTGTGTTTAGGGAAGTCAAAAGGAAGGAGCTAGGTTTTTATAGTCCCTGACAGTTCAGTCCAGAGCCCTGCAGTGTGGGAACAGCATCCAGCATATCACCCTGAATTTCTGTTGTCCAACTGTGAGTGCATTTGCAAGAAGGTGAGCGTGTTTCTAGAATAGAGAGAAAGGGAAATCACATGCTTGGAGAAGCCTTTAGGGTTTCTTTAGCAAAATTTCACAATTTTCTTCCCAAACCTTGGCCAACAGTTCACATGCAAACTTCTTTTTTGATAGATGACTAGTCTTTCATAGCATCAACATTCCAAGCCAGGAAGAGCCTTATAGAGGGTTAACTTAGAAAGCCCCACTTCCCCTCACCTACCCCACCAGGATTTCAGGTGCCCATGACTGCAGTTGTCCCTGTTGGCATTACCATTGTCCACAAGTCATTAATTCAAGTGCAGATGCACACTGTCTATGGAAACCGACACTCCACACCCTCTGTTTTTTAACAGAGATAGAAGCCTTTGAACTCAACTCATGCTAAATACTTGGTATTAGCATGGGGTCAGTGGTGGACACTAGGGCCTTTCCATTCCCTGGAGAACTGTCTGTGTCCTTCCTCCTGAGTCCGTATGTCCCTTTGCTAGGCCCACCCAGTTTCTCTTGAAAATATTAACAAGAGTCCTTCACAGTGTGGGTTGTTGGGTTCTACCTTATCCCTGGTCATCAGGTTGAGTGGGTTTCCATGGTTTTTTACATCGTCTGCAGGACAGACTTCTCAGGTAGCAAGCATACCTTGATCCTAACATCACATCTGTACCCAGAGTGGCCTTGACTTAACAACAAGGAAAATACTTTTGATTTCACCAGATATGGAAAGTAACACTTTTATATGGCAATTCTCCCTTCAGCCCTGCTTAGGATTTCAGCTGCCTTGGCAGAATGTAGGAAGTGAACTGCTTGTTAGAAAACTTTATTAATCAAAGCAGAGTGCCACTTGGCAGTTAGATTCCAGTGAGGATGAGGAGATAGATTTAATGCAGAGCTAAAGATCAGATGCCATGCTCGCCCACCTCCTTTAAAGCCCATTAGTTCTGACAGTCTCATGGCTTCCAGATGGTTTCATCCAGAAGTCTTCATGCTATATTTAGTATGAAATACCATGGAAGAGGTTTCTTTTCTTTTTTTTTTAATCAATATTTTTTTATTATGATGTTGTGGGGTACAGTTAAGGGTTAGGTATACAAATACCTTTCATTCAGGCACCCTGTTGATAAGAGATGTTTCCCCGTCCCCAGACAGATATTTACTACTGTTAATCCCATCTCCCTGCCCCCGCATAGTTTCCCACTACTGTCAGTCATTTTCTTATAGTATTATATTGAATATTCAAGGTCCATTATATGAGTGAGAACATGTGATCCTCGGATCTTTGTTTCTGTGAGAGGTCACTCAGTATTATAGACACTAGTCCCATCCAGGTTGCTGCGAAATTCATGATTTTGTTCTTTTTTATGGCTGCATAGTATTCCATCATGTATATGTACCACATTTTTTTAATCCAGTCCTCTTTTGATGGGCAGCATGGTTGCTTCCAGGTTCTTGCTATTGTGAACAATGCTGCAATAAACATACGTGTACAGGTATCTTTTTTATAGAGTGATTTGAGTTCTTCAAGATATATTCCCAGTAGGGGGATTGCAGGGTCATATGGGAGGTTGATATTTAGAGTTTTTAGGAATTGCACCACTGCTTTCCACAGAGGTTGCACTAGTTTACACTCCCACCAACAGTGTAGAAGTGTTCCTGTTTCGACACACCCTCTCCAACAACTGTTATTTTTTGAGTTGTTGATAATTGTCATTCTGACTGGAGTTAGGTGGTATATCAGTGTGGCTTTGATTTGTGTCTCCCTGATGATTAGTGAGGTTGAACATTTCTTCATGTATCTGTTGGCTGCTCGGATATCTTCCTTTGTGAAGTGTCTGTTCATATCTTTTACCCATTTTATAATGGGATTGTTTGTTTTTTTTCTTTTCAGCACAATTGAGTTTCTTGTAGATCCAAGATGTTAAGCCTTGTCAGACCTGGTGTTGGCAAATACTTTTTCCCAGTCTTTCTTATGGTTTGTGGTTTTACGTTTAGGTCTCTGATCCATTTGGAGTTAACCTCTGTGCATGGGGATAGATAGGGGTCCTGTTTCAATCTTCTGCATGTGGTCAGCCAGTTTTCCCAGCACCATTTACTGAATAGGTTCTCCTCTCCCCAGTGGTAGGTGGTGGAGGGTTTGTTGAAGATGAGTTGGTTGAAAAATTGAGGTTTTGCTTCTGGAATCTCAATTCTATTCCATTGATCTATATGCCTGTTCCTACACCAATGCCAAGCTGTTTTGATGATTGTAGCTTTATAGTAAAGTTTGAAGTCTGGTAATGTGATTCCACCTGCTTTGTTTTTTTTTTTTTTGCTGAGGATTGTTCTGGCTATTCTTGGACGTTTGTGTTTCCATATGAATTCCTGTGTTGTTTTTTCTAGGTCTGAGAAGAATATTGCTGGTAATTTGTTGGGTATTGCATTGAATTTGTAGGTTGCCTTAGGTAAGATGGACATCTTCTCAATGTTGATTCTTCCAATCCATGAGCATGGGATATTTTTCCATTTGATTGTGTCATCTTTGATTTCTTTGAGCAGTGTTTTGTAGTTTTCATTGAAAGCATCTTTCATGTCTCTGGTTAGGAAGATGCCAAGGTATTTCATTTTTTTTGTGGCTATTGTGAATGGAATTTTGTTTTCTTTTTGGGTTTCTCTTTGTTTATTATTGGTGTAAAGAAATGCAATTGTCTTTTGCACATTTATTTTGTATCCTGAGACTTTGCCAAAGGCCTTTATCAGTGTAAGAAGGTTTCTGACAGATTCTCCTGGGTTTTCAAGGTATATGATCATGTCATCTGCAAAGAGAGATAATTTGACTTCCTCTTTTCCTATTTGGATACTCCTGATTGCCGTCTCTTCTCTGATTGCTCAAGCCAGGACTTCCAATACTATGTTGAACAGGAGGGGGGAGAGTGGGCATCCTTGTCTTGTTCCAGTTTTCAGGGGAAATGTTTCCAGTTTTTGTCTGTTTAGGAGTATGCTGACTGTGGGTTTCTTGTAGATGGCTTTTACTGTTTTGAGGTATGTTCCCCGTATGCCTAGATGTTCGAGGGTTTTTATCAAGGAGGGGTGCTGGACTTTATCAAAAGCTTTTTCTGCATCTAATGATATAATCATTTGTTTTTTGTTTTGATATCTATTGAGGTATTTGACTACATTTATGGATTTACGAATGTTGAACCAGCTTTGCATCCAAGGAATGAAGCCTACTTGGTCATGATGGATGGTTTTTGAGATGTAGTGTTGAATCCGGCTTGCTAGGATCTTGTTGAAAATTTTAGCATCTATGTTCATCAAAGATATTGGCCTGTAGTTCTCTTTCTTTTTTGGATCTTTACCTGGCTTGAGTATCCATGTGATGTTGGCTTCGTAAAATGATTTGGGGAGAGTTCCGTCTTTTTCAATTGCCTGGAATACCTTCAGTAGGATTGGAATCAGCTCCACCTTAAATGTCTTGTAGAATTCTGCTGGAAAGCCATCTGGACCAGAGCTTTTTTTTGTAGGTAGTTTTCCTATTACATAGTCAATTTCCTTGATTGTTATTGGTCTATTTAGCATCTCAATTTCTTCTTGTTCCAAACTAGGTAAGTTGTGTGATGTCAGAAAATCCTCCATTTCCTTAAGATTTTCAAGTTTGTTTCCATACAAGTGTACGTAGTAGTCTCTAATGATCTTTTGTATTCTTCAGGGTCAGATGTGACTTCATCTTTTGTGTTTCTGATTGTGCTTATTTGGGTTCTTTCTCATTTTTTCTTGGTCAGTCTAGCTAGGAGGCCATCGATCTTGTTGATCCTTTCAAAGAACCAGCTTTTTGTTTCATTGACTTTTTGTATTATCTTTTTGTCTTCTCTGTTGTGAATTTGGGCTTTTATTTTGGTGATCTGGATTCTTCTGCTGAAATTAGGGTTTTTGTGGTCTTGCTTTTCCAGCTTCCTTTAGTGACTTGTTAGGCTGTTAATTTGTGTTTCTTCCATTTTCTTCATGTGTGTTTGTAGGGATATAAATTCTCCTCTTTCTCCAGCTTTTAAGGCATCCCAGAGATTTTGGTAAGATGTTTCTTCGTTTTCATTTGTTTTCAGGTATCTTTTGATCTCTGTTTTGGTTTCATCATTGACCCAGGTGTTGCTTAGCATCATGCTGTTTAGTGTCCATGTCTTTGTGGGTTTTGAGGGGACCTTGTTGGTGTCAATGTTTATTTTTATTCCACTGTGGCCCGAGAAGGTGCATGGTAGAATTTCGGTCCTTTTAAATTTGAATATGCTTGATTTATGGTCAATTATGTGGTCGATCTTAGAATACGTTCCATGTGGTGATGAGTAGAATGTGTATTCTGTGGTCTTTGGATGGAGTGTTCTGTAGGTATCAATTAAGTCCATTTGGTCCAGAGTCACTTTGAGGTTCCGGATCTCCTTGCTGATTTTGTGTTCTGATGATCTGTCTAGGGTTGTGAGTGGGGTATTAAAGTCTCCGGTTATGATGGTGTTAGAGTCAATATCTTTCTTTACTTTTCCTAGAAGTTGCTTTATGAAAGTTGGCACACCTATGTTGAAAGCATATATGTTTAGGATGGATATTTCTTGTTGAACCTTTTATCATTATGTAGTGTCCCTCTGTATCCTTTTTTAATTTTTGATAGCTTAAATGTTATTTTGTCTGAAATTAGGATCGCCACTCCGCCTTTCTTTTGTGTTCCACTTGCCTGAAAATTTGTTTCCAATCCTCTTACTTTGAGTCTGTGTATGTCATTTCTAGTGAGATGGGTCTCTTGAAGGCAGTATATTGTTGCCTGGTGATATTTTATCCATTTTGACATTCTATGTCTTTTCAGTGGTGCGTTAGTCCATTTACATTCAGGCTAATTATTGAAATGTGAGAGTTCGTCCCTATCATTGAGTTCTTATAGAGTTGTTGTTCTTCCATTTTTTTTTTTTAATCTTTCTTTTGGTTTAGGGGTTGGTTCATGTATATTTTATTCTTTTTCCTGTACTCTTGTAAAGAACATTGTTCTTTTTCCCTTTTTTGTCTGTGTTTAGTACTTAAGTGTTTCATGTAGAGGTGGTTTGGTGGCAGCATAAGTTCTTAGGGATTGGATATCTGGGAAAGATTTTAATTCTCCCTAGGTGATGAAGCTTTGCTTAGCCGGGTAGGTTATTCTTGGTTGAAATTGTTTATCTTTTAGGACTTTGAAGATAGGGTTCCAAGCTTTCCTAGCCTGCAGGGTTTCTGTAGATAAATCTGCAGATATTCTGATTGGTCTTCCATGGTAGATGATCTGGTCTTTTTCTCTTACTGGCTTTAGGAATTTTTTCTTTTATGCCTACTTTCTTTTAGCCAATTATTATGTGTCTAGGAGTTGGTCTTCTCATTTGTTGTCTTGCAGGGGTTCTCTGAATCTCTTGTGTTTGAATTTTTGCATCACTGATTAGATAAGGGAAGTTTTCTTGAATGAACTCATGGAAAGTTTGTTCCAGTGTGGTCTCTGTCTCTCTTTCTGCCTCAGGAAGGCCAATTCTTCGTAGGTCTGGCCTCTTGAGGTAATCGCTCATCTCTTGAAGGTTTTGTGTTCTGTCTTTTTGAGCTTATTTTCTGTGTTTTTAATAGTATGGGTTAGTTCTATATTTTGGTCCTCAAGCTCTGAGATTCTTTCTTCTGCTTGGGTAATTCTGCTTTCCATGCTTATCAGTTTGTAATTTATTTCATTCACAGTATTTCTTTATTACTGCTATCTCATATATC
>NW_007249678.1:0-4090 GCF_000164805.1 Carlito syrichta | reverse complement strand
GGGAGACCCATACTCTTCTTTCTATTTTCTCATTGTGTAGATTTTCTCTCTCTCCCCCTTCCTTCGCTTCTTTAATTCGGTTTTGAGGGAAGGTGGGATTGCTTTTATTTCTCTCTGCAATATCCTTTTCTGCCTTATGAGGGTCTTCTGGCTTTGTTCACTTTTGAGGTTGGTGTGTAGGCTGCAATCTGTACCTTTTATATTTTAGAGGTTTAATTTAGGGGGAAGCTGTGTTTCAGAATGTATATGCTGATTCTAGCATCCACAAACAGGTTTATGAGTAAACTGGAACCTCTTTCCCTCTACCTTAAATCTGTCCGTTCAGCAGTATGTAGTCTTGGTCCGTTTAGAGAATCGCAGACTTTGTTCTCCTTTTAAAAAACTTTGTTTTCCTTTAAAAACATTTTTTTTTTCTTTGAGACTTCTGTTGTTTTTTTCAATCTTCTCCATTGGGACAGGAGAAAAAAGCCTTGTGAGAGTTAGAAATAACTGTTTTAATCTACTGACATTTTGCTACATTTTTCACTTTTCACTATGCACTATCCTGACTGTCCTCTCCTGACTGATACAGTTTTTCAGTTTAAAAAAATCATATACTAAATCATTTGGAATCTTCCATTTTCCCTTAAAATTGTGCAGTTAATTAGAGCTTATATTCTTATCCAAAAGTAAAGGTTTAGGTGTCCAGCTGTTGGGCCTCAGTGGCCTTTGACAGCATTCCATGACCCTTGGGAGAAGAGAGAACCTCTCTGTTGTTTCTTCTGAGGAAGACAAAATTTCATGGAGCCCGAGAAAATTCCCCAGGTTTCACGGTTTTCAGCCCACAAAGCCTTTTTTTGTTGTTGTTCCCAGAATTGACTCTGAAACCTTAATCCACATATAAATGTCAAATATGTATTCATAAAACTCAAGCTGTGTTTGATTTAAGTCTAGAAGATAGTAATTTTATCTTTACCATTCCTACAGTAGTTGTTAAGAGTTTATTGAGTAGTATGTGTATTATTCATTTACTCAAGGACCATATAAGCAACAAAATGTTATTTCTCCTTAGATCATCTTTTGTTCCATTCAAGAATGTGAATTATAGTTACGGTAATACAGATTCTGTAGGTTTCCTCCATTTACTTTTTCGTTTTTGTTTTTTTTTTTTTTTTTTGAGTGGGAGTCTCATTCTGTCACCCAGACTGGAGTGCAGTGGCCGCTCTCAACCACCACAGCCTCGACCTGCTGGGCTCCGGCAATCCTTCCACCTCAGCCTTCCGAGCAGCCGGAATTACAGGCATGCGCTACCACGCCCGGCTGATTTTCTGATTTATTGTAGAGATGAGGTCTCGCTGCCCAGGTGGGTCTCGAACCCACGGGCTCAGGCAATCCACTCACCTCAGCCTCCCAAGGGCGTGGGATTACAGGCTGAGCCACTGAACCTGGCTCCATTTACTTTTTCAATCAATATTTTGCTAATTTTATTTTGGACTATGAAAATCTTTGAGAAAACCTGTAATATTCCAAGAGGAGTACATCTTAAACGAATTTAATTTCTGGAGTCATTACAAAAGACAAGAAATATGGCTAGTCAGAATTAACCTTGAGAATCACCCGAGGAGAAGGCTGTATTGAACCCACTTGGAATCTCCCACTAAGTTTCCGTTGCTGTTGCTCCCAGCATTCGATGACTTTTCCCTTAAATACCAATTGAAGTCATTAGCCGGTGTATGCAAGGAGCATGCGGTACCAGCAGTACACATCTTTAAACACAGAAATCATGCTCAGCACAACATAAAACTTCCATGATGAAGGGTGCTCAACCACTGACTCCTGCCAAGGGAGCCTGCCTCCACCCGTGCCCAGGACACATGTTCATTACATCAAAAGGCCGGTGCAAACACTATCACCACTTCATTTGCAATTTTGCCTCAAAGCCTCTGTGTCTATCCTCAAATATTGGGTGTATCGATAAAATGCAGTGGTGTTGCAGTATCACTATAGATTAGCTATGTCAGAACTGTTGTATGTATATGCATTATAATACAGGGCATGGCTTATCTGTCATCTCCTGCACATGACACGGTGCATACACGGTTGCAGACAGGTCCAAGCTATTTTCCTTTGCATCTATGTATACTTGTTTTGCAAAGATGTAGAATAGAAATAAAGGAATAATTTTGCTACCATCTAGTGTAAACTTTTCAACTATCTTTTAAAATCTTTCCTTTCTAAGAAACAAAAATGACCATATGAAATACTTGTTAAATTTCTTCTGTGACACCCACATGTTTTATATTGTTAATAAGATTGGCAGAATGCCTTGAGACAACATGGGTCACATGCTTGTACATAACTCTGAATTGTCCAGTATTTTTGTAAATTATTTAATCCTCAAAGACATTGCACTGTGTTGGAGGAAGTATGTTAGAATACTATCCAAAATATGAATATGTCAAATGGGTATGTTATGACTAATGGCAAAACTGTCCTCTGAAGCTCGAACACAGGCATAGGTCATTGTAGAGTTGAGAATAATGCAATTGTTAGTTACTGGCTGTTAATGGTGAATTGAAGCTGTGACAATAACTTGTGTGTTGTTGGGCTATGAGTAACAATGGTAGGGTCATGCCTAAGGAATTTCTACCTTTTCTAGAAATGGAGATGGAGACGCAGAACTTTCCAATTAGACACCAGCCTCGTGTTGTCTCAAGTGGTAAATAGCAAAGGTAGAGCAATGTCTTACTGGAAGAAGAGGTGACACTGATGTGGGGGACGATTCTCAGTCACAGCAATCCATCATGTGGGCAGTTGCCCCGCATGTATCTGTGTAGGGACTTCAGTGCTGAGTGGCACTGGGGTGCATAACCTGTATGGAGATGCTTACCATCTCGAATGTGCCATGGGAAGGGTGCCCACATTTCTTTACACTC
This sequence comes from Carlito syrichta, assembly GCF_000164805.1. Taxonomy (NCBI): domain Eukaryota; kingdom Metazoa; phylum Chordata; class Mammalia; order Primates; family Tarsiidae; genus Carlito; species Carlito syrichta. The sequence continues at coordinate 1,175 of NW_007249678.1, read as the reverse complement.
CACCATTGTGGCTTGGTTCATTGGGTTTAAGGGGCAGTCCAGGGTTCAGATTTCCAAGACACATCTTCAAGCTGTAGGATGCAGAAGTTCAGTACACCAAACCAGGGCAAGAAATGCCAAAATGGGGTTTTTAAGGACTCAGATGCTGAAAATAGGAATGATGTTGAGGAAGATAAATGGTCAGACCCAGGTTACCAGGGTAAAGACAGGAGCCAGGTAAGGCCAGTCATATTGTCACATGGCTGGGTCCAATGGCCACACCAGGATGGCTGGGAATGACCGCTGTTCAGGAGAGTAGGCAAAGCTAGCATATGGGGCTTTGTGGGTTTTCTTCTTCCTTACGACCCTAACTTGCATGTCAGCCTTTCTGGACCAGTTTCTCAAATTCTCCACGGGGTACTGACATAGGGACTAATTTTGTTGAATGCTTGGAAATGTCTACAAAGACACACTTTTCAAAATTATATGTTCACATAGAGCACAGTTTTTTCTTTTCAGATTCTACCACCAATTTGTTATATGACATTAAATATTCTCTTACAATGCCTAAGCCTCATCTCCTCACCTACTAAGAAGAGGTATAATGTCAGAGAGAATTGATAAGGAGACACTGACCATTTGGTTGTAAAAATAAAAGGCAGTTCTAGATGTGAAAAGTTTGTTTCGTCTGTTAGTAAATTAATTCATTCATCCTGTCTCTAAATTCATTATTCTTAATATAGGAATTTATAGACAGTCATTGAAAGCAAAAGGTCTTTTAACTTAGGGTAAGTGTTTTAATCAAAAGATCACTTAGATCTCATGGAAATTAAGTGCCCATATAAGGAAAGGCATATTCTCGTTATTTGGGGAGAAATTTTGGTAAGATATTTGAAAATAGGAGCTACCACCACAAATAGTGATGGTGAATTTGGGAAGAAATTAGAAAAAAGTATCTTCGAAGTTAACCCTGAGTAGTCAGCTATGGGTCTTGACATTTCAATGGACTCAACAGAGAAAAGTTTTATTATTCAATGTACCTTTGAAAAAGTAGATATTATCAATAAGAAATTGGGAGCAGGGGGAAGATTCACAATTTTAACTGAAAATTTTCACTGGATAATTTTCAGAGCTGTTCAGGATTAAAATGTCATTTGAAAATTCTATAGAATTAGTCCCCCTTAAAAGCAATTATA
>NW_007249677.1:0-9580 GCF_000164805.1 Carlito syrichta | reverse complement strand
TGCTACCAGGTGGCGTGGTCTATGGCTATAGTCCCAGGACCTTGGGAGACTGAGGCGAGAATCACTTGAGACCAGAAGCTCAAGGCCAGCCTAGGCAACAAAGAAAACCCTCATCTCTACAAAATCTGGAAAAATTAGCCAGCTGTGGTGGCATGTGCCTGTAGTCCCAGATACTCAGGAGTTTGAGGCAGAAGACTCTCCTGAGCCCAGGAGTTCGAGGCTGTGGTAAGTTGTGATAGTGCCACTGTATTCCAGCCTGAATTACCGAGGGAGACTCTGACTTAAAAAAAAAAAATTTCCAGCACAAAGAAAGAAATGATAAATGTTTGAGGTGATAGATATGTCATAATCTTGATTTGATCATTTCTCAGTGTATACATGTATGTAAGTATCCCTCTGGACTCCTAAATATGTACAATGAATACATCTCAAATAAAAATAATTTAAAAATAAAATGTGTGGGCACAAGGGAAGATACAGATTGGAGATCACATGAGTTATAGTCAGACTAAAGTAACTTTTGTGGTGAGAAGTTCCATGAAGCTCTACTGTCAAGGTCCCTGAAATTGATCTAACTCTTCCCTTTTTTAGTTTTTCCTGGACTCCATGAGATAACCCCATGTTCTTTCAATAGATTAGTTTTTTGCTTAAATCTAGTCAGAGGTTTGTGGAATAATTTTTGTTGTTGTTGTTTGTTTGTTCTAAAAGGACAACTAACATAGCAAGATGGAGTGAAGCAAACTAAAAATTAATAGTAGGTGCTGATCAAATGCCTTCTTGGTTTTTGCAAATAGCTGTCAAGAATTCATAATCTAAGATCTTAAAATAAAGTGTGGTGTTTCCTTTTTAAAAATTACGCTCATATCCAAGATGATGATGCTTCTATTTTAGTATATACAAGAGTCTCCTGAAGTAATTCATAAAATGCAGATTCCCAAGCATTCAAAGTTTTAAATTAAGTGGAGTCTTTACTTTGAACAAAACCTCTATCTGATTCTGAGTTAGCACTGTACTCTTAAAATCAGAGGCATGTTTATTACAAGTTTTAAAATAATAATGTGTTGAATTTTAGGTGATATCTTTTTTGTTTTTGTTTTTTTATTTTTAGTGGAAAAGGCACAAGTGGTAACATGAAGCTAGAAAACTTGAGAAGAAAGGATGGGATCAGTTAAAACCATATGGAAAGTTCAGTACCCTTGGTTCAAATACTCAAAAAAAAAAATGTCTAGAATGCAACTTGGAAATTCTAGATTACATCACTGGATGCAGTTCCTGCTGTTTTTATTTGGGGGCCATGTGGGCAGATGTCACCCTGAAGGCAGGGATCTATGAGTAACTGTAGTTTTGACAAGAGAGGAGAGACAGTCCTCAAAAGTCTTGTACTGAGGAAGTAGTGTGAGAGAAAGGAGCCTCTGGTTGAGAAAAGCAAGAGAGAAAACACAACAGTGTGGATGCATAGAAGACAAGAAGAGCAACAAAATATAAATGGTAGCAACAAAGTAAGCACATAAATGGAGAGGAAAAAACTCTTCAGTGGAAAAAATTTCTACAGTGCTTTCTATTCTGACACCGTGCTCTCTATACTGTGCACATATTTTCAAAAACACAATTCCTCTAGAAGCGATACAAAATTAGAATTCCCATTTTACAGTTGATAAAACAGAAGCAAGCAAAAAAGCACTAAGTAAATCACCCAAGTCTACCTAGACACTGAGTGTTGGAGCCAGGAGCAGCCCAGGCAGTCTGGCACCAGAGTCAAATTCTAAAGACCTATCCAGACTGTCTCTTCTGCAGAGAAGTTGCACAAAGATGAAAACAGAACACTGCTGCTGGTTTCAGGAGAACAGGTGGGTGTGATTGGGCTACCCTGGTGGTTCTTGAATTGGACAGTGAGAGGGAGGAGGCAGAGCAGACCTTCTGTTAAGTTTGTAGTGAGGGAGAAAAGAAAGCTTTAGGATCTGGTGACCTGAGCCATGCAAAGATGAAGAGAAAGGGGCTTATAGAAAGGAAAACAACATTTTAAAAAGAAGAAAGAAAAAAGGAGAAGAAAAACTGAGGTGTAAAAGAGGGAGGAGAGATAATTATACAGTGTTTCTAAAGTGGTGAAAAGGGAAAGACTGGAGGCAATTGAAAGAAACATTTATGCTTAAAATGTAGGCTCAACATCTCTTCTAAGAGGGATAAATGGAGAATTTTCAAAATAAGCAAATGTTTTAAAGTAGAAAGGAAAGAAACTATAGGAGATACTTTGCTGTTGTCCTCAGTAATTTAAAAGTGTCAGTTGAGCTGGGCTCGGTGGCTCTACCTGTAATCCCACGCCTTTGGGAGGCTGAGGTGAGTGGATTGCCTGAGCCCACGGGTTCAAGACCCACCTGGGCAGCGAGACCTCATCTCTACAATAAATAAATAAAAAAAAAATCAGCTGGGCATGGTGGCGCATGCCTGTAATTCCGACTACTCGGAAGGCTGAGGTGGAAGGATCACCGGAGCCCAGCAGGCCGAGGCTGCGGTGGCCGGGAGTGGCCACTGCACTCCAGTCTGGGCGACAGAGTGAGACTCCAACTCAAAAAAAAAAAAAGTGTCAGTTGATCTGAACTTCCTGAAGATAGGTAGATAAATGGGTAAATAGATGCTAGAAACATAGATAATAGATAAAAAGATGATAGATACATGACAGATGGAAAGATAGATGATGATAGATACATAGATATGTAGCCATAGATACAGACATGGCTGGCTACATGGTAAGCAATCAGGGAAAACTATAGTAAGAATCAATTAAATTCCAATGGCTATGGAAGCACTTTAATTTTAGGAAAGTATATGACATTTACCCTCAGAAATTAAGATAATTCAGTTAAGTGGTTTCATTCTGCCTATTCAAGATAGATTTATCACCTTTAGCGCCTTGTTATAAAGCCGGGTTTTTTTTAAATCTAGGTTAAAAGAAATCCAACAACTAATGACAATATGTCCATTCATTACTATTGACACAATTAGGTTTTTTTTTTCTAATGCATATTCATCCTTCTTATGTAATGGAATTTTAAACAAACTTTACAATTTAATCATATAATTTTCCCTTTAAAATATCCAGTTAAATCAAGTGGCATGCTCTTTTCTTGCTTTTTGTGAAAATGTTTTTCTTTCACATACCTTTCTCATTATCCATGAAAGTACTACCATAAAGCCCTTTGAAATCCACTGGAAGAGCGCTTCACACAGACACGAGCACAGTGTGTCTCCCTCTCCGTGTCCGTGTGTCAACTCCTCTTCTACATATGAACCGTTCATCACCATCACAAGGCTTGCTCTCGCTTTCTCTTTCTATTTTCTACTTGGCTCATTCTGTAGTATAAATATTTGAAAAAAGTAAAATTGGCATTATGGAAAGTGGTTCCCTAGTCCAAGCAAAGATACCAAATATACAGTGTCCTCTGCAGTCTTGGTTAACCCTGTTGTTGCATGATGGTTGGGAAAGTGTGGAAGGAAAGAAAAGCTATGCTCAGGACCACAATGAGATGCAAATGTTCCCTTTGTAAAAGAAGACAGATTTACTGTGTAATTTTCTTTGTTTTAATGGCCATTGGCGCCATTATATTGATAGTTAGGCCTAACAGACCACTGCCGGTTGAAAATAGAATAGCCAACATCCTTGTACATAGCCAGTGGTCAAAGTACCTTAGTGGTCCAGGTAAAGCAGGACACCATATATTGGGAAATGTCCATCTGTAGTGACTTTGCTCTACAGAAAAACACATAATCACAAAAGAACAGATATGAAAAGTATGCCTTAAAAGGATTTTGTTGCAGCAGCCGTCGCCCTTTTCAGGCACATGCAGCTGGATCGATTCTACTCCTTGTCCAAAAGAACTTGTGCAGTATTATTTATCTCATGACTGCTTTGCTGGAGTCTACAGTTCCAGTACAATGTTGCCTTGAGTCATCCTGTGTAGTCACAGTGCCAGATAAATGGGGGGGTTGGGATTTGAGACTCTCCATGGGCTCTGACAACTCCAAGCTGCACAAATAGAAAGCCCAGGATGGGGGGGGGGGTGAAGAAGCCAGTAATAAAAACTCAGAAGGTCCAAAATCATAGTGAACTCAGAGAAAGGGCAGAGCAGGACTAGAGGTGGAAGAGAAAGAGCTTAAAGTCTTCTGTGAGCCTCTGAGCAAGCCTAAGAGGAATTCCCCTGGTAACAGCTGAGTGTTAAAAGCCTGACAGTTGAAGTCTGACAGGAGACCAAAATCTCAAGCATCAGAACCTTGCATTTCATACAACAAAACCTCTATACAAGTCTCTCTGATACAGTCTTCCTCTTTTCATCAGATTTAAAGAAGTCAGATTGTAGTATCATGAAACACAGAGCAGAAGGAGAGGATAGAGCTCGCGGACAGCCTCCCACAGACAATACAACAATTCATTATGATGATTTCTCTGAATGTTTTTGGCAGTATATATCTGAGATAATGTGTTTATTTGCTTACTTGTTTAGCATCCCTTGAACAAGAAGTCAAGATGAGTCATTAAAATATATAGAAGTGACTAAAAATACTGGTTAAGGGAGATATATATTCAGATCTCATTCTCTGGATATTTTTTCAAAAGAAACATAGTGGAACACCTTGGAAATGAGTCACTTGGTAAGTGAGTACCCAGTGGGAGAAAATGTGAATAGTTAGGGGCTATGCTCTGTGGCAATAAGGCTCTGGAGTAGAGAAGGATAATGCACAAGAATCATCTTAGGTTTTGCCTCACTGTTGTGATTAATAATCACCATTTTTTCTTTCCCTCATCTTCCAGGGTCCAATATCCTATATAGCTAGAGTCTCTGTCCTATTGTATCTCTATCCATTCAGTTAATGTCTGATTCATAATCATTTAAATAAATTTTTTTCTCCCTTCCTATAAACTTGAAGGGGCACCCTGGGAAGACACTTTTCTTTTCTTTTCTTCTCTTTTTTTGGTAGAAGACATCTATTAAGGGTTCAGAGTGGTTGGGAGGGCAGAGTCGTGGCCCACACAGAGCAGATGGCCCATCTCTGTGAAGACACAGGCCTAGAAAACACCAAAAGAAGCGCAGTAGTGTCAGGTGGGAGGCAGGGTATTCGGCTTCAGAATTCTAGATCCAGTTGTCAGCGAGTTCAGCCTTGTTCATTCATTTGTGTCTGTCTGTGGGTGAGCCAATTCCATAAAGTGATATGCTGCTCCAAACTGTCCCTTTCTCTCCTCTATGCAACATTTTAAGTCGTAATATGCACATACTTTATGAAGAGGCCTAATTTCCAGTCCAGTCTTCTACTATAATTTTCCAATAATTTCTACATAGTCAAAATGGTATTCATTTTTCATTCATTCAGAAAACATTTCTTGAATGCCAGCTATGCTGCAAGTACTTCTGTAGAAGTTGAGAACATAGCAATGAGCAAAACAGTCAAAATAAGGAAAAGTGAAAATTATCTTTAGCAGTAACTTCTTTAATACTCTCCTTCAATTTCTGATTGAACCTGAATCTGGGTTGCCACTAGAGGACATTACTTGTTTTCTGGAACTCACTGGGGTGGCTGAAATTCACCGTTTCCCACAGGAAATGTTTCCCCCACTTCCTAATTCCTGGAACCTGGGAAAATCACTTTTCATGGTGTAATGAGATGCCTGACTCCATTTTTTGATGTTTGATTTCTGACAGCTTCTCAGTCTCACTCATTGATACCCCCTTATGCCCTGCAGCTGGACAAGCTGGTAAGAAAGACTAGGTGCTCCTTCTCTTGGCACTGGCAGGACAGTCAAGTCACACAAGCCCCTTCCCACATGTGGAGACTTTCATCCCACCCCCCAACCACAAGAAAAACTCAGGCCACTCTTCCAGTCTCCTTTCCTTGCTTTCTGGGGCTATGATTGATCTGCGAGTGAGACCTACCTGCTCTCCCCAGAAACACTGTTCATATCCTTTGTGTGTAATGTTATCTATATCAACATTCAAATAAAATTTAGGGCTTCATATACCTTTGTGGATGACCATAACATAAGGCAAAAAAAAAAAAATCTTTGTAGTGTAATTAAGTTTAGATCTTGAAATGCGATGTTATTCTAGATGATCAAGATGCACCCTAAATACAATCATATGTACCCTATTAAGAAAGAGACAGAGGGAGATTTTACTGCACACAGAGTAGAAAGTGATATGAAGACAGAGTAGAAAGAAATTTGAAGTTCCTGACCTTGAAGACTAGTGATGCAGCCAAAAACCAAGGAACGCGGCAGCCACTAGAAGCTAAAAGAGTCAAGAAACCATTTCCCCGTGGAACTACCCATGGGGAAAAGTTGGGTTGATTTTAGGCCAGTCCCACCAATTTCAGATTTCTGGCTTCAATAATTGTGAGAGAATGCATTTTAGTGGTTTTCAGTTACAATTTGTGGTAATTGGTTACAGCAACTGTGGAAAACTAAAACTACTACCCTCTCAACAAACAGTTTTTTCCTCTACTACCCTACAAACTACCAGGCCACCTCAAGACTATTTGCCCTGGCTTGTTCTTGCTAAAAAGCTCCAGTTCCTTCAGAACTTGTGACATAAGACTAAACCTTCTGTCACACTCCTTAGTCACTTACCTCTCTTAATGGTGGATTGCCTTAGCATCTGGAATGCTGTTTTTCTCACCATCACTATTATTGGTGATTTTTCTACCCATGGAGACAATCTGTCATAGTCTATTCAGACTGCTATCACAAAGTACCATAGACTACGTGGCTTATAAACAACAAAATTGTATTTCTCACAGTTCTGAAAGCTGGAAAGTCCCAGATCCAGATGTCAGCAGATTTGGTGTCCAGTGAGGGCACATTTCCTAGTTGGCTTCTCATTGTACCATCACATTGTGGAAAGTAGCCTCTGGGACTGCTTTTACATGGACATTAATGTCATCCATGAGGACTCTACCCTCATGACCTAACCACTTTCCAAAAGGCTCTACCTCCTAATACCATTGCCTCGGGGATTTGGATTAACATATGAATTTAAAGAAAGGATGGGACAGAAACACTCAGATCACGATTCTGCCAGTACTCAAGACCCCTGGTTCTCTGCTTTGTACTCCACTAATCTAACCTTCCACTTTGTCTCCCATGATCATATGCTAGATTTATTTGCATATCCAGACTCATTCCATCCCCTCTATAATCTTAATATGAAGAGTCCCACTCCCACTCTCTGAAGACAGCTTTTTTTTTTCACCATCTGCTTCCTTTTTGGAGTCTCCCCATTCTAGCTATTTTGAATCCACAAAACCTACCGTCTACTTATCCTACTTCTTATACTTTCAGTTCTTTCACTTCCCAGCTTAAATCTCACATCTACATATATATATATATTTCACTCCCTTCTGGTGACCCTCAATACCTTTTGTCCCTTTTTCTATGTCACACATGCCTAGCAAAACCAACAATGATTAAATGTGGCCTATGCCTAATTCTTATCAACACCCAAGGAGTTGGGAGTGAATAGAGAAAAATATTAAACATGGTGACTGGTCTCACAGTAAATATAAGAGAACAAATGTCAAGCAGGCACTTTGTATTGCCCCAAAATATGACATTCGTAGAGTCAATTTACTCTCCCTCCTGCCTAAGTGACTTTCACACATGCCCTCCTCAGATCTCCAATGTGCATGCTCCATGGCTCTTTTCCTAATAATGACATTGATTCTTACTTTGCCAAGAAATATGAAAGCAATTAGAAGAGAACATCTATACATTTCTACTACCAACTAAACCAATTCAATGGCATTTGGTTTGAATACTTGCCTCTCTTTCTGTTCAAATAAATGGACTACTTATGTTTTTTTCTAAGGCCAAGCTGGCCTCTTCTAAAGTGGATTTCATTCTCTCTCACCAACTCATTCAATAATTTTCTCATGTGGTTCACCTCTTTCTCTCCCAGATAACAAATTTTGTCATCTTTAAGAGATCATTTCCATACACAATTAAACATGCTGTCATGTTATTCAGTATAAACAAAAACTTCTCTTTTGACAGAAAACAGCAATTCTCCATTTCTTGTTTCTAGCTATAAATGGTTTCCTCAAAATATATTCTATGCTTGCTGCCTCTGCTTGCTTTTCTTAGCCCATCTTACACTCTCCAATAATGCTTCCATCCAACATTCCATAGAAACCACTTTCTTCAACGTTACCACTGACCTCCACTGCTAAAATCAATGATTCATCTGAGGTCATAATGTTTTTTAACCTCTCATCAGTGATTAGAACAATTGGTCAATCCCTTCTTCTTGAAATCTTTTCTTTACCTGATAATGCTAGGTAGATTTTTCTCAAACCTCTCCTCCCCTTTTCATTTACATGCCTTGTTTCTAGTCTGGCTAGATTCTTTTTCTTATCCCAATTTCCCAATTTGTAGAGTATCCAGAGCTCATCAATCTCCTTTTCATTTTCTCCAACTGCACTTTCTCCTGGATGCCATTCACAGTCTATAAGTCATCTATCCACTGATGGCACCTGAGTGAATACCTACAGCCCAATATTTGCCCAGGTAAATATCTCCAACTGCCCCCTGAAAAATGTATATGTGGATGCTAAATAGTTAAACCAGATTTAACATGTCTAAAATAATTTTCCATCTGCCCCCTTACCTGACTTTGCAGTCCATTCCTTCCACATCTTTTTCATCCAAGAAACTGTCATAACCATTCACCTAGAATTTCAAGTAAAAATCTTTCACAACCCATATCCTTTTTTTTCAGTAAAAATTACTGGTTCTTGCTTCAAAATATATTAGGACTCTTGCCAAACTTCACCACCACCATTGCTTCCACCCTTATCCAAAGCACTCACATTCTGGTGCCCATGGAAGTGCCTGACCAGCTCTCCCTTCAAGAGAACCTGCTGCAAGGAACAAGCAATTGACAGCCCTCACCGACCACACTTTGCTGTCTACTCAACTATTCTCCCCTACCTCTCCAGTCAATGACTGGGCACAGTGGTGGGGGAGAAAGAACTAAGACAGGGCCATTCCTGCCTGACAGGGGGCTCCTTTAGGTAGCAACTTTCCATAGAAGACTCCCACGGGTCTTGTCAATACCTTCTGAGCCCTATGCTGTCCTTGGAGGCCATGAGACCTCGCCTCTTCTTCCCAAAGTATCCCATCTGCATCACTGTCTGAAGGTTGTCTCTGTGTTTTCACTCCCTTTAACTTCACAGTTGTATCGATATAACTTGCACATCTAACCCCGCTTGACATCTGTTTCTCAGACACAAACATGTTTCCCCACACTTGATCCTCATAATTCTTCCTTCTTCTACTCTTGACTTTCAATAGCAGTAAGAAGTAACTTTTAAACTAGAAGTCAGAACAGCAACCTCTTATTACTCTTATAACCAAATCTAGACATGACTCTAAAATGTTAAAACTATGACAACCTCTGCAAATTTTTCTTCTACGCCTTCATTCTTGCTGCATTGGTCTCCTTACTTTTACTTGAATTCTAGTGGCATAGACTCACCATTGCACATTTTTCTTCTTGCCAGGGTCAAGAATGTGTTCCCAGATGTCCATGTCCTTTTT